>NW_008582027.1:0-123449 GCF_000691845.1 Merops nubicus
CCCGCTCGCACCTGCGGCCTGCCCCGCCGCCCGGGCCCCTCCACAGCCCTCGGTGGGGCGAGAGGTGCCGCCCGTCCTAACTAAGGCGGAGCAGGGCCTTGGGGCCACGGGCCACTTCGGTTGTCGTGGGCCGGGGGTGCAGTAATTTAACGGGGTGGTCGTGGATGGGGCCGAGGCGGGATGGGATGTGCTGGGGGAGCTGCTCCCCTGAGGGGAGGTTCCGCCACCACCTTGGAGTGGTGGGAGAGGGTGACCTACCTAGGCCGGAGGTCAGCCAGCCTCTTCAAAGAGCAGTTTCAGGGGTCTCAACACTCTTCGTTGGGTGGAGACAGAGGTGCTTAACATTTTTTTTTTTTTGACATGCTTTTATTTTAGCACTCTCATTAGTATCAGAGGTGTGTTTCTGGAAAGGATGAAGGTTTCTGATGGCCTTCACATGCAAATGTAGCTTTTAAGTCAGCTATGATTTGGTCGCTTACTCACTGCTGTGTTCTGAGTCATTCATAAGGGAAATACAATGAGAAATAAATGATCCTTGAGTCTTCTGTTTTTGTCTTAAGCATCTTCAATTTCCTGTTCCATTTTAGAGTCCCTCTCTCTTTTCATTTCCTTCCACAGCAGTCATATCCCACCTGCCCTCTAAGTGACCAACAGAGAAATAGTACATACTAAGAATGAATGAAGTTTTTCTGCAGAAGTCACAAAGTTAAGAAACTTTAATGGAAAGGGAAAATAATGTACATTTATTTGAGTTTGTCTCTCTGGCTGCTAGAAGACTCCAGCTCTCTGCCAGTTCATGCATATATCTTTGGAGACTTTTAGGAACAGTTCGGGGATTTTTTGTTTAACCATTTGATCTTGGTACTGTATTTTAAAATAAAATTTTCAAGTTGTAACAATCAACATGTGAATTGTGCTTTAGAAATATAGACCCATAGTCTTTTTGCTTGGTCATCTGAAAGTTGGGCCATCACGGTTCGTTCTCATTTAAGCTGTACCTCCTGGAAATACAACTTTTTCTTTTTTCACTTATTTCCATCTTCTGAGGATTATTTGTACCATGAACAGTATGTAGACCTGTGTGGCATTCATCCAAACCTAGGTCTTGAGTCACTGAGGTTTCTGTAGCATCTAGCTGTGTTGTAAGGCGTTATGGGTTATGGGATCCAGCTCTGGAAGACGTGATGAGTCTTGGAATTTCATGGATAAGAATGTCTTCTTAAGGCATGAGTATCTCAGAATGAGACAGAACTGTTATTGGCTTCTGGAGATTTGGGTGTGCTCCCTGAACTGCTAGGTATTTAGGAATTCAGGAAGCTATAAACAAGATTTTTGTTGTATTTATAATTAAAAAAGAGATGTAACACAGTAAAAATAACTTGCAAATGCAATGAGTAGAGTACTTTCATGGTTGGAAAATGACTTGGATGGCCTGTAGATTTTGAGCATGAAATCTTTTGGGAAGTAAAGAACAAAGTCAGCCTAGTAAGGGTATTATGGGTTGATCATACTTCATTTCTCTTCCAATCATTGTCTCTTCTCCCTTTCTTTACCTCCATAGGCTCTTTGGTTTCATTTGAAGGTTCCTGTATCAGTTAAGTACTGATAAATGTCGCTTTGGGAGATACCTCTCCTAGACTATGGTTGCAGAAATGTCTTGGCTGTGCTAGGTAATTTATTCTTCTTTTTCCTTTCTTATTTTCTGTGGTATTTTCATCTTTCATTTTTTTTTTTCCACTCTGAGGGCAATCTAGCAGCGGAACAAGATGCTCAAAGAAGTTGTACAGTCTCCATTGTTGGAGGTTTTCAAGACTGGGCTGGAGTAACCTGGGCAAACTGCAATAGCCTGATCTGACACCAGAGTTGACCCTGCTTGAACTGGAGACTGGGCTAGAGACCTCCTGAGTTGCATCCAGCCTGACTTAGTTTATGATTCTGTGATCTCGGTTTTCCATTTCCCCCCTCCCCCCCTCAAAATAAAGCCTTTGTGTTTGGCCTTTTGTTCCTCAGGTATTACTTTCAGTCACTGTGTTTATGAAGATGGTAGTACAGTACCAAGGGTTATGGCTGCAACTTCTAGGAACTGCCCTGCAGCAATGAGAATGTGTATCATGTGTCAATTTGTGTGTTTTAAAGGAAGTTAAGTGGACAAAAAAGAAGAATCCTAATTTTGTTTTCAGGATTTCAAGTTTTGAACATACAGGCATCGACTATTTCACTGGCGATTCCTTAAATGAAGGAAAGGGAAGAATTTGGGGCAGGAAGATGGTCTAGAATATTCATATTTGATAAATAATTATTTTAGCAAAAGTTGCAATAATGCTAAAAGAATATCACTGCTGTTTATTTTAATTTTTAATGTACTTCAAGTTAAATTATGAAAAGATGTGTATACAAGGTTCTAGGCACAGTAACATGTAATTAGTGGTACAACAAAATCCCGGCAACATTAAAATAATCACTTAAGCAGGCATGCTGCCAGCCATCTGCCTACAGAGAAGTTCCTTTCCACCTCTGCATCACTCTGGGAAGGATGCCCTCATCCCTTTCTTTAAAGCCCTGAAGCATAGATCTGCAGTAGTCATAACAGCAGGTTACTGAATGCGGGGTGTTTTAGAGGGAGGATGGGTTGCCTCCTGCAGCCTCCCAAGGGTATCCTGCTGCTCCCTCCCCGCTTGCTTTCACAGAGGGCTGCAGCAGTTTCTGCCTGGAGATGAGAAGGCTGCCAAAGCAAATCCCAGCACACTGCTCTCCTACTTCTTGCAGCATGACTCTTAGGAAGCACATTGCTGCACGTCTTTGGCCGCTGTGGGCTCTTAAGGATTTTCATGTTGACCACATGGCAGGAGACTAATCCTCAGGCAGCAAGGGGTAGGTAGGTGGCCCGCAGTCAAAGTGAAATTTTGAAGTAATCTCACTGTTAAAACCCTGCTATATATCCATAAAGGGAATATATGCCACCAGTATATTCTCTGCCATCATTAAATTTTAGCATTTTATCAACCATTCTGACAGGGTGATGTAAAAGGCTATATTTAAATTGTAGGACTTGGAAAGCCGTCCTGTTGTCCAGTCATGCCAAGATGGAGGGAGACGGAAGGTGCTCACTGCTTATGATTCCGTTTTCACTGAAAGAAAAAGCTGGTTACTCATACAGGGAGGTAGCCATGCCATGCTAGGATGTGTCCCTTCCTTTGGCATGCTTGGGGAGATGGGACTGTCAAATGTGAGAGCGTACCTGCTGTTTACTAGAGAAGTAGCTTTTGAGTACTTTGGTCTCTACGTTGTATGTAGAAGTGGTGTGGTGTAATGTGCCGTGGTGGGGTCTAACAACGCTGTTTGAAAAATTGTCTGTTGTTGTTTTTTCATTTTACTCAACCCAGTTTCTTCATTGAAAAATGTCCCAAAGAAAACCCATTTTATTTAAAATTATGAAGTTTATTATCTGATTGCATCATGGCACCATGTATATGCATGTGTAGTTTCTTCAACCTTGTATCATCGAGATGGTAGAAGGTGCACAGTAAAAAGGACTCGTGAGAGGATGTTATGTGATGGTTGTGGTAGGCTGTTATCTGCTTCACACAAGATCTGCTTTTGAATGCAATGTGATATTTGATTCTGTCTGCTGAACAGATCTGAATTATTTTGGCTGGCTCTGAGGGGAAGAACTTAAATTTAAGTAACAAATATTGTCTGAGCATTGTCCTCAGACAGTAATAAAACCAGATGCGGGACACATGTTTGGAGCAAAGAGCTAGAGCCTGGATGGACACCTGTCTATTTTCAGATTAGATGTTACACTGGCAGCCTTAAGCAATTGTTAGACCTTCCTCTGTCTGTGAACCCTAGTCTGGTATTTTTTTGGTCTGGGGTCTTGTTAGTAAGTACAAGATGTCACTAGCTGTTCTATCCTACCTGTATCCAAATTATTTGAAAATGTGAATGTGACTGATTTCTAGGATATTTCATTCAGTAGACCTTCTTTCTGAATATTTGTGTTTGTTTTTAATAAAAACTGGTTTGGTTAGCTACTAACAACGTACTGTGTTCAAAACAATGAAGAGATGTTTTATGACATTTTATCAGTTGCGATAGCAATACCATACAGAGAGTAAAAGTACTGAAATAGGTTTTTCCTTGAAACTATTTAGGACTTAATAACATCCATAGTGTCATGTTCCATGTGGTTGTATCCATTGGCATACTGTCTTTGCCCTTCTAAAATCCAGTATATCTGTACTGTCATGTACATCACTTGCTCACTTCAGATATTCTTCTACATGAAAATAAATACTGAAGTGCTGTTCACCTGTACCCGAAAGCAGAGATGGAGGAACGTGTGGGTGGAGGGAGCAAGCAATGGAGAAACAGTGACAATTTTCTAATGGGGAGAGAAGGCTGTTGACATGGAAGAATGAGAACTTACATTTTTCCTTTAACCAGATAATGTGTACTACTGTTAAGAGCAATTTCTTCTTTGAAGGTAGCCAGTAGATTGGGGTTTATTTTAAATATGTAATATGGAAATGGGGTTTTGATATCATGCTACGTGGGTGGGCTGTTCACATCTTCTTCCTGTCACCCATCTTGGCTGTCACAGAGAGTAAAAGGTTCAAAGGTAATTACTCTTTTAGAAGTGTATGTGCCACTTTGCGTGTCCCAGCTCTGGGAAAAGTTGGAAGGGGAGCTGACATTTTCAAAGAAGTGAGAATTGGTGTTGAGGAGAGTGGTTGCAGGTGGCCAGCTCTGGGAGGACCTTCAGGAAGTGCTCACATGATCTCAGGTGCCAAGTCAGTAGGCAGTGGGAAAGAAGTATGCTGGAAGCCAGACATTGCTGATTCCAAGGATTTGTCTGTTTTTTAAACTGTCTCCCTAAGTCACAGTATTTTCCTATTCATTTTTCCATGAAGTAATTTTTCAACTGTCTTCTTTGTCTACCAGTGCATTTATAAGCATGTTTTCCTGACTTTGTAATAGAGATTCCTTGAGCAGATGATGCTACAAACACTGAGCTTGCTTTATAAATGAGATACAGCTTTTTTCTCAGCTTTTGTAGTTGTGTAGGATCAGCTAGTCCAAAAAATTTACTGTTTGGTTTCTGTAGGAAGTGCAAACTTTTATCAGTAGCAGTGTCTTGTAGTTAGTGTGGATAGCACAAACTCGCATTAGACCTTCTTCACACTTTTTTTTTTCCCCAAGTGCACAATAAGTCTTAAGCTCACCAGCTATTGTGCTAGCCATACTTTCATTTCAGCAGAAGCCTCAAATTTAGTGGTTCGTGGTGGTTTAAACAGTGTAGTGGTAGCTGAACATACCTGCAAGTTCAGGGAGGGAGAGACGAAGAGAAAAGGCTGACCAAATGGATCTGAAGGGGCTCAGTGTGTGAGGAACTTTCTGTTTGGTTTTCTTCCTTTAATTTGTCTTTGCTTCTAAAAATAGAGGAGAGACTTAAAAGCAAACCCAATACATACATTCCTCCCTGAGAAGGCTGAGACCTGCGCTGTGGATTTCCATTGCTACAGTAGAGAAAATACTCCAATGAAATGTGAAGTGGATGTAGCCCCAAAACTCCCATTATATTTTCCTGTCTCAAACTCTGCCTTTGCCCTGCACCCAATATTTCCTAAGAACTCTGGAGCTAGAAATACATCCTAGAGAGTGTATTAAGCCTTTCATCTTAATAACAGGTTGTGATCAAAGAAAGACCTAATGATGTGTGTGGGAATCAATGTGGGAACTGCAGGGGTGGATTTGTAGTCGAGGTTAGGGAGGACTGGGCTCCCCCTCAGCACAGCCCGGTGTGGTGCTTGCTGCGTGCCACGTGCTGGAGTGAGTTCGTGCACAGCTCTCTTCCTCCGCTCCGTCTCAGCTGGTTCCTCCTGGCAGAAACAGGTGCAGAAGGGTTGTAGTCCAAGAGTTAAAATTCTTTCCACACACGGCAGTCCTGAGGCTGTGCTGGGCTTTCTAACAATAATAAGAACAAACTACTTCTTCTATTCCATGTTTCCTCCCTTCGGTTTATATACTGGTGATTTGTTTATTCAAGGCCACCTCTTAAAATATACAGTACTGATCTCTTTAGTCACAAAATTTAAGTAGTGAACTGAATCCATTATGCACATCTAAAGTTCATTATATTTTTGGTGCCTAAATCAATTAAAAAAAAAAAAACAAACCTCTGAGTAAAAGGGTAAATGGAGATTTCGTTAGGATGTGGCTAATCTTCCTGCACATCAGATGTATAAACAAGCAATACTGAGAAAAGCATAAACACAACAGAACCTCTCTAATAGCCAGTTAATAATAAGCTGCTTTTTTCCCTTGATGGCCATAGCTTGTTATTTAGAGTGCTATTTAATTTAAGAAAAAAAAATCAGTAGTGGCTTTTCAGTGTTTTATATTCTGAGCCTTTTCTCATAATTTTTGACTGTATTTCTCATTGATTCGGTATTTATTGCTACATATTTTCTTAAGGGTTTACTAGGAGCACTGTCATAGTCATTACCAGAAGTGGAAAACATAAAATTATATTTTTTAATTCAGCGATCAGCTTTTGAGTAACAGTTTTCAGAGAAACATATTTGCAAGAAACTTTAGCAATTTTAGAAATTGCTTTTTTTTTTTTCTAAGGTCTTGAGAAATGCAGCTCCCAAGACATTGCAGTAAACTTCTTATTACTGTGCTAAATGTATCCATTTTAAGGCTTCATGACCTCAAAAAGTAAACCAACATCTCTGAGGTATCAAGCATTTCTAGTTATGCTTTGGTCAAAGTAGAGAAAATAGGTCAATAAATTAGGCTTAGAAATAAATAGGAGAAAGCAAGAAAGATTGCTGAAGAGGAAGAAGTAAGGAATTCAGCTGTAAGAAGTCAGAGCATGAAGCCTGAGCATGAGGTTTAAGAGAACATTAAACTTGCATAGATATTATTTCACTCTTCACTTGTTAGAGAAAGGATATGCATTTATAATGTTCATTTTACAATATTTGCATATTTTTAGTGACAGCTTACCAGTTTCACTTGTGCAAAGGGTTCCTGTGAGTGACCAACACAAATGAAGGTGTCAGTTGTCCTTTATTTTGTGCCTTTATATAATTTCTGTTTATTTTAAAAAACCCAAAACAGTTACTGCGTCATGCCAGCTGCTCCAGCTAGGAGCATCAGTCCAGGACCTCAACCCTGTTGCTTTGTGGTCTATACAAATATAGACCAGTGGTTCAGAGTTGGGTTTTAAATATTAGACGGGAGATACGAGATAGATGCACATAGGCAGGAACACACAAGGTTGTACCGACGTCATGGTCATCCTGATCAGGAGTTTTAGTTCACTGACAGATTCAAAAAAAAGCACAGAAAAAACTTTGTACAAGCTTGCAAGGAGCTCACATGTGGAGCTCATCACGTATGGAGAGGCACCCCAGGAGAAACCATAAAGACGCTCTTGTGAAAATGTAGCAAAGGAATTGCAGTTACAGAAGCTGACATTGAATCTGAAAGAGGGTAAATAAAGGAGGAGCAGACTGAAGGACTTGGAAGAAGGTGGACAGGTTACACTTGCTGTAACAGCTAAAAGAAGAGACAGCCAGGGTTGCATAGGTGCATGGTGTTTGGACATGAAGCATCAGTCTGTGTGGTTGAAAAGCCCTGCTGAGACCAAGCACGTGGGCCTCAGTCCTGCAGTCCTGCAGTCCTGAATCCACTGTTTCCTCCAGCTAGTCAAGGGCAGTGTCTTTTACTTTCCTGTTGCCATTGTCATTGTGATAGTTGGGCCTGTAGTTACCAAGGCCTGTAGTGACAGGACAAGGGGTCAACAGTTTTAAACTGAAAGAGAGTAGGCTTAGGTTGGACATAAGGAAGAAATTATTCACTGTGAAGTGTGGTGAGACACTGGAATGGGCTGCCCTGAGAAGCTGCGGATGCTCCATCATCGGAAATGTTCAAGGTCAGGTTGGACAGGGCTTTGAGCAACCTGATCTAGTGAAATATGTCCCAGCCCATGGCAGGAGGGTTGGATTAGATGATCTTTCAAGGTCTTGCCCAACTTCAACCACTCTGATTCTATCTTATGCTAGTTTTGACAAACTTTTCAAACCACACTTGGTTCAGAGTAAAAGTCAAGACCAAGGTCCCCAGATCTCGCTTTCTCCTTCCCCCTCGCTTCCCTTTCAAAACCAGTCCCTAAGGAATTGTATTTCATGAGTGACAGAATTGTATTTCATGGGAAAACCGTAACTCCATGGGAGAGTGTATCTTTTTAATCTTGTTGGAATTATTTAGACTCTGCAATCCATGAAGTGTGTCTGTGGGAAAGTCAATAATAAGATCTAACCCACCTTTCTGCTCTTGTGCTGTGCCTGCTGCTTGTGGCTCACATCACTGAGCTTACAGAAGGCTCAGTCAGTGCCACTCATGCCCGAATGTCCAGACGTGGCCTGACCTTGTGGAAATGACACGTTTGCCTCAGTGCTCCCACATGCCAACACAAGCTCCAGAGACGGCCAGCTGGATGGCTGTTGGGTAGATAATTGCTAAGATATAAAAAAAGTATTAGAAAAATACACATTAATAGTAGTATGTAGCAAAAAGGTTCCTCTGATTTCAGTGGAGAACATTAATATCTGTTGGCTGCTTAACATTGCCTGCTTGCCTTTGGCATGTTGGGCTTTATCTTAGCCTAGTATAATAAATGGAAATGTCACCATTAAACTAAACGGCTCCAGGTCAAATCCATCCAGTGATTACTCTGGGTTTAAGTTCTCAGCATTCTTTCATACTGGTACCTATTTTCTGCTGTCGTTGCTAAGTTTCTTGTAATTGTTTGCATTGCATACCTTTATGTAAATTTTCATAAAGTAAAGAGCTATGGCAGTGATTTATGTAAGCAAAGCTTTTTAATAAAAAGAAGATCCTGTTACTCAGTAATGCAAAAGCAGTTTGCATGAAAACAAAATGCTTTAGGTTATTTATAAAACTGTTTAAAATGCATTATAAAATGGTTTTAGGGAATTAATGTCTTCTCCTTTTTTCTCCCCGAGGAGGTTTCGTGTTTATAGATAATAAAAGTTAACTTCAGGATGCTCAAAAGGAAACAAAGTTCAAGGGTGGAAGCCCAGCCAGTTACAGATTTCGGTCCTGATGAGTCTTTGTCTGACAATGCAGATATTCTGTGGATTAACAAACCAGTACGTATCTCTTTCTGTAGTTACTAATTTTAAGTTAAATATAACTTGTGTTGTTGAAATATGACTTCCACAAAAGATTCTGAAGTAGGTATTTTTCAGAAACAAGTATTGAACTATAGTCACTAATCTACCAGTTCAGTTTTTTTGCAAAAAGTCCCAAACTAAATTAAGACCTTTCATTTGTGGTTGTTTTTTTTTTTTTTTTTTAGACTGATGGGGATGATCAAGCAGTGTTTGCAAATCAGTTCATCTAATGATTGGGTTTTTTAAACCTTTTTTTCAATGTCACTGGCTTCCGACATGTTTATTGAAATTAGAAGTTTGTAAAATGAGCTTTTGATGTTAAAAGGAGCATGTCATTGCTAAAGTGGTAGCCAGCAGCTGACATTTTAACTTTCAGATTGCTCCTTTTACATCACTTAGGAATATAAAACTGTATTTTGTCTGATAATTTTAACATACAGCTCGCATTTTTCTGGTATCATTTAACCTACAACCTGCCCTAAGAAATGGATAAATGTAAAAGTTTCTGGCAGCCTGAAACTGGGGAAAGCTTCATTGGGAGTAGAGTTATTAGCAGAATGTGGAGTATTAAGAAAATGCTTCTACCATGTAAATATGTTTATTATGATTAAGTTATTTATTCATCAGTCTGTGCATCTGGGATTCTTATATTTTGAATGATTCATATTTTTGGAGAGAAGGTATTTTTGCATTTCTCTTAAAGTAGTACATAAATTTTTACCTTCTAAAAGCAGAAAGTCAAATATTCTGATATAATACCCATTGCTGGCATTACATTAATTTAATGTAATTATCTCATTTATGCTATGGATGTGAGATCCCCGTAGCTTTGCTGCTGAGTTTTAACACTTAAACAAGTTAAAAGACAACACCCATATATTGAATAACACCCATATATTAAATTCATTCTAAATAATCATAAATAGAATGTTTGTATTGACTCTGTAGTAAGCTCAAAATGTCATTGCAGAAATGACATTTCATTTATTTACCTCTATTTTTCCGGACACAGTAAATTTTTAAATTTTTTTTATGGAATAGCTTTTTTCTTGTTGTGCTACTGGACTAGTTGTATACTGCTTAGCATGTATAGCACTGACATTTTGCTGTGGCAGAGAATGATTTTTATATTGGCCACATTTTAATATTTATGTTAATTTTTTCAGTTCAAACAAGGTTTGAAACAAAGTAGGTGTTAAAAGGACATGGGAGATCATTCATCAGGTGCTTTCCAATTCCAAATTATTACTTTGGGCTCAGAATATGTAGATGATAGAGCTATTCAGTTCAGGTCAAATATTACACTTAGGTGAGCATACAGTATTTAATTTAGGTGAATGTTCTTAAATCTTCATGGTATCAAAAGGTCTGAGGTGGTGTAAATGAGTGTAGAACTTTTCCCCAGATGAAGAATTGTTTTAAGTGCATTTTAGTTCAGTCGTTTTTGTTATTTTTTTCCTTGCTGAAGTGTCTTTTTTTTTGTTCTCTTCTGGTTTTGATAGATATGACCTTACCAACTCTGATTCATTACACTTGCCTGGCTTCAAGATGTTTCAGCAGTGTTTTGATGAGAAAGGAAAAAAATATCCAACCTTAACCCCCTGTATTGATGCATTCTGCTTTTTGGTTAAAATTCTCACTGTGGCTGGCACTGATTATCGGCCTTAGTAATCATAATTGTAGTGGGACTGAGACCTAAGTAGTCACACAAATGAACTATTCTCATGTAGCAACAAAACTGCTTCGGAACAGAAGTGAATCTTGATGTTAAGTGGCTTTCTGTGACATAGTCTCTTTTATATTTATTCTTTTCATAAATGAAACCATGAATTTAATCTCTGCCTCTCACTTCATTTTTGGAGTGGTAAAATGAGTTAAAAATCAGTTCAGCTAAATATGGAACTAAAATTTTCCACAGGTATTTTTGTTTAATGTATTCATCCTTTATACCATCAGCTAATTCCACTTATTGTCTTCATGTAAACGTGACAAGTTGTCATTTTAAAAGAAATTGGATTACAAAAGCCATGAAGTAGAAATGATAGACTTCTAATTCTCAATTTCCTGTCTCTTAATTCTTGGTTTCTGAATGAAACAACCTCCCAAATTAACTTATAAAACTATACATGTGTATATATATACACATATAGATATGTGTGTATGTGCACATATATAAATAAAATGAAGTGCTTATTTTTGGATGAGAACCTTTAATATGTGGATTTTAATGTAAAAAAAAAAAAATGCAAACATGCGTTTACAGAAAGTGCCAGCTCAAGTTATGGAGGCTAAATATTTGAACTTTTTTGAACTTCAAAGCAATCTCACAATGCCTTGTTTGTTTTGTTGGTTTTGATTTTGTTGTTTTGCTTTTTTTTTTCCAGTGGGTACACTCTTTACTACGAATCTGTGCCATCATCAGTGTTATTTCTGTTTGTATGAACACTCCAAAGACCTTCGAGCATTATCCTCCTCTCCAATATGTGACATTTGCTCTTGATACTCTGTTAATGTTTCTTTACACTGCAGAGATGATAGCAAAAATGCATATCCGTGGGATAGTTAAGGTAAGCATTTTTTTATATATATTTATTATATATTCTACATGTGCTTAAGAAAGTGATCTGAATATATGCAGGTGACATTTGCTGTTTGTTTTTTAACTTCTCAGCTCTTTTTGCTATCAACGTTAACTGCAGCCAACATCATGGTGCATAAATGGAAAATACAGATTGACAAAGATGCAGTTTAAACATTTGAACCATGATTAATGCAGAATTTTAGTCCATCAAGAAACCTAAAAATAGGCACTGACACATTTGGACAAGGAGCACAAAATAAAATACTAAAGAAACCAGAAGAGGACAGAACAGGATATATCTAATACAGGGTCCAAAGTACTTTTCTTTTCAAGCCAGTATATTGATATTCCTTATTATTACTGTCATACACTGTTTGCTTCTAACAGGTGTTATGATAGATTGACTCCTGAAAGATTTGAAATGGGTATAAATGTGCCATATAATAGATAAGATTCGGTATATAGGCACTATGTGGGAAGAAGGTACTGAAAGGTTTGTGATATGATAATTGTATTATAGTTTTGGTATTTCAGGCCGTTGTTATGGTCATGAACAAGTAAACTCACGCTAAACATATGTCTGTCTTTAACTTGACACTCCTCTCTGAAAAATGAAACACAGGCTGTAATTTCCTACTTATTGCGGTCTTTTTAAATACAAAATTCAAGGACAGTCTCCCTAACGTTGCCTGGCTGCATTGTATATAATGTATGTACAGACAGTAAGACAACTTCTGGTGGTTTGTGAATTTTATAGGGCATAGAGACAGAAAATTAGACCAAGTCAGTTTGTTTCTTATGACACAGTGTTATGCTTGTATTCTAAATTATGTTCTAATCTGAAGAATGACTGTCTAAGGTGGAACTCACTTGGAAGTAGATCAGGGAAATATTGTGTACACAGTATTGAATCTATCTATTTCAAATACATTAAGTCAGTAAATATCACTGACTAGAGAGTAACTTTCTTTAATAGTACCTGACCTTCAACAGAATAGTTTGATGATATTAAACATTGGGTGTTAATTACGTCATCAAGCAAATTATTCAAGTAGTTATAAAAGAAACTGTCATGGCTTACTGTTTTGATTTATGTTTAATGACCAAATAATTTGAATTTCAGTTATGAAAATATGCCATAATAAGTACAGCAATATTTTAATATTGTTTTAAAAAGAGCTTGCATTCCTAGACATGCATCTTTCACAGTTAATGTTTTGGGGTTTTTTTCCTGCAACCTTTCTATGCAGATTACACATTTTAATGATTTCAGAGCATTGCAAATTCTGTTTTCTGAGTACCACATGAATTAATGGATGGCGTGACTTAGCCACATCAATATTTTTGTAAGAAGAGGTTATGAAGCATGTTAGCAAATGTCTACTAAACTGTGTTGCAGGCACATCTTAAAAATAGTCAATGTTTTAGAAGTTAAAAATTCTGATCTCTTTTAAAAAGGATTAATGGTAAATATCACAGACTTTCTACACATTAAAAAAGCTGTGGAGTGTGTGCTCTCTTCTGAGAGCACCATGAATTAACTAATCGTGTCTGTCGAACTAGTTCATGAGTCAGCTTGGAACCTAACTGGCAGTCAAATCAAAGAATCCCTTAAAGCAAAGCTCACATTTACATGCCCACTTATATGTCACTTACAAACATAGCTGTGTGTGCTTGACATAGGTCTGTTCCTTGATTCAAGGAAAGTTTCCAGAATGATCTCCTCAGTGAAAAATGGAAGTGAGGTGGAATAGAGAAATGAAAGATAACTCTCAAGCCTTAAACAGATGTGATATGAGATGAGCATCAGACTTATGAAGGAAAGCAGGGAGCCTAACCTGTGATAGGAGGACTTTATATTTCTTTTAATCAGTATGATGCAAAAATTATCTTCTGCTTTCTAATAAGGTGTCTTCTGAAGGTCATCTCACATGAGTATAAGCAAGGTAAGGGATACCTTACTTTACAGATATCTTTATTAGAAGTTTTTACTTTCAACCTTTGTGTTAGGAGGTGGAGTAAGGAGATAGAGAAATATTCCAGGTTGATTGCTTGCTTTAGACACAACTGCATTGGTGGCATTATATATAATAAAGTAACCAAAGTGGAAAATGTGCCGAATTCTGAGAAACTTTCAGGAAACTGTATCCATGATATGAAAGAATTCATATCCACTACCAACAAAAGGAACCAAGTAACAAATGTCTCAGGTGAAAATTCAGCCTTTAGGGAATGAAGGATGAATGGATAGCATTTCACTCCATGGACACCATGAGAGTATGTGAAATTATTTTTGTTATACTACACCCTCATTACAGCTTCTATCACAGTCACAACAGTATTAGAAAAGCTACACTGAAATCATGTTGTGAAAAGGAGGCATGGTTTATCCTCTTCCTCTATTGAAAGAGTAACACTGTAAAACAAAAAGTGTGAATGTTCTAAAGCCTATTGACACTTTAGTATCATCATGCTGAAAATTAGAAATTTTTTACATAGCACAAGTAGTGCACTGAATTTAATGGAAATGTCTTCCTTTTCACTGTGCAGTTGTGACGTATGTCAGCTAACAAAGGAGATTATAGAAAGTCAGAAGTAATGGTCCTTGACATTTCCCCTGTTGTGAAATCAGTTACATTCACAACAAACCTTAGTAATCACTGAAGGAGTTGCAAGTGGATTTGTTAGACTGTTTCCATAGCATGGAGCACTATTCACTGATTACTCCTGCAAGGGGCTAAACTGGGTGGTTGCACCATTAGCTTTCCACTCTGTCGATGAATTCACGCAGGAACGGAAGCAAAGCTCAATCTTCCACCAGTGCAGTCACAGATAGATGGGAGCCATTTCCTTTGCTCCTGTCTAGAGCTAAAGGCCAGATCACTTAGTTTAACTGAAATCAGTGGCTTTCAGCATGTCGGGCGTTCCCTGGCAACCTCGGCCATATGCACATTTCCCTCATGCTTTTTCTGGTAGGTGCTTTGGTTGCTGTAGTTGCTGTCTGTCTGCTCAAGAGGAGATTCGAGGCTGGAGCCTTGCCTGAGATATGTGAACTTAACTCTCTGCCAAAATAAGGAACTTTCCACCTGTAGTACAAGCAATGTGAAGTAGAAACGATCTTTTTACGCTGTAATGAAACACTCTGGTTGCCGTGATCTGAACCGGAGTCTGCAACTGGTTCCAGCAGCACCTGATGGCCATTTGCATATTCTGATGCTTTTTATCTTTGCTTGCAGAAAATAGAGTTTTGGGCTTAAAATAGAAACACTTTTAGTAGGATTCATCAGCACTAATTTGAGAGTCTGCAATTGTTTGTAGTTAGTTGTTTGTGTCTAAGGTAGGCTCTTCCAAAAGGTAGTTTGAAAGATGGAGATTGTGAAATGACTGCTCTGTGACTTCAGATATGCTGTTGCCCCATGGCATAGAAATGAGTTAAGGATCAAGCTGTGTTGTTTTCAAAGGTCAGCTAGTAAAACAGTATATGTGGCTCCTGTCGTCCTGTGTCAGCATGCTCTGATCTGCTCATGAGGCCTGGTGGTGAAAGCTCAGTGTTGGGATATGCAAATGAGAGTGAGAACCTTGACACAGAGGGCAGGGGCATAACCAGTGGAATCAGTGGCAAGGATGAGAAAATTAAACAGGGTGTAATTATGTTGAGGGAAAAAAAAACAGAAAACTACTTACCTGTGGTAGTAAAAAGCTTACAGAGGAAACATGAAAAAAGACCTGGTTGATGTAAGGTTTTAGTTTCCCTTTTACATCTTGGAATGATAATATTAAGTTTATTTGTCCTCGTGACAAACTATTTTACATATGTATATTAAAATATTAGACTTTTGTACTGTGTATAATGCTATTGGAAGCCTACATTTGTAGTGCAGGTCCCATGCTGTTCTCTGTTGGCAAAAAATGTATTATTTGAAATTGTCTTAAAATTTAACTTAAAAATAATAGAGTATTTTAGTTTTGGCAGCTGTGATTGACAGTTTGAAATATTATTTCATAGCAAACAGTGTTGATACCCATTATTTGAATAAGACATTCAGTCTACAGAATTTGATTCTTCTGTCTCACCTTTTTCCTGTGTTTGTTGATGTTTTGCTAAGCACGTATGTCCATCTCAAGGACATCTGTTCCCAGCCTTCTGGGATCATGTTGCTAGTGAAATTCTCTGATGCTGTTTCCAGTCACGGGAAATTAAAAAAAAAAAAAAATTAGAACTGATTATCATGAGGAAGACAAATGTGAGGTTGCCTGCAGCATGCTGCTAGTTGGGTGCTCGTGCCTGTGGTCCAGGGAAGGTTAGAGACCGTGGCACTGGGATGTATGCACCTGTTTCTATGGTTACTCCTGCCTGGTTTTGTTGGAGTGTTTATTACAGGAAAGTAATGACTCATATTACACAGTGGGGCTTTTTGCACTGTTTTTGCATCAGAGTATTAGAAAATCAAAGGCATTTAAATTACTTAGTGAATTTACATAAGCAATATTTCAACAATAAAAGTGGTCACTTTCCTAACCGATCAATGGGTCACAGACTTTTTTAATCAGAAAGTGTTTCGGGGCATGGATTGGAGTATGTGTCTATGATCAAATTTTAACCTTAGAGCTACTATGAAAAAATATACAAGATACTGACTTTCATAATATATTTAGAAGTTGCTCTTTCAATATACAGACCAATTAGATGAACAAAACTTTACTTCTAAGTAATATTAAATTTTCCCTTTTCTAATAGCACTTTCAAGGAATACTTTGCTGTTTTTCTTCGTGAGAGCAGCTGTTAATGAAGGATATTTTTAATATTTTGCTTCATGTCAGGGTAAAATGACACATATACTGCAACAGCAGTGAACATACTGGGTGTGTTCGGGTAGGAGAGGGAACTTCATCCGTAATGTGCCTTTCAGTGTGGTAACTTTAATTTTCACAAAGGTTGGCTATAATTAAACAGTATCTTATTATTTTATTGTATGACTATGTTGTCTTCTTTCTCAATATGAGAGAATCAAACAAGACATTAAGAAGAAAAAATCTTAATGACATCCAAATCCCTGTGGAAGGGAATAAGAAAGTTTCTGTGCAGCTGTATTTTCATAAGAATGATGACATTTGTGTGGGATTTTTAAGACAGTAAGGTGAATGAAAAATTTCATTTCAGACTATTGTGTTCCCCACCACGAATATAAACATTGCTTTCTTACAGCTATACTAAGATTGTTTTTTTCAATAAACTTTTCCTAGTGTCTTCTAATACTGCTAATGACCAAATAATGGAATCCTCTTTCTGAAAAGTGCCCCCTTCTTACCAGTTCCAGCTTTCATCATTGTGGGTTTTTTTCTGTTGAAGGAGAGCTGTGAAATGTTAGATGAGACTGTTTTCCTATCAAATCTCCCTATTAAATCTCCAGGGAATATTTGGTGCGACAGAGTGAAAGCTTTCACCTTGAAATATTTGCATCCAAATCCACCCATTGCATCCACCATAAACACAGGAGCTGGGGGAGAGTAGAATACTGCTACATGAAACGTAGCAACATTTAACACCCATCACCTTCTCAAGGATGCAGAGTACTTCCAAGGGTGAGCAGACATCCATGCATGTGGAATTAGGTGTAGAACTGGAGTCTACCCCAAGAAACTGTCATCTGGAGGGGATTGTCTCAGGTGCACACAACCAGAGAGAAAGTCTGGCTTGGAAGGGACCTATGGAGATAATCTGGACCAACCTCTTAACTCAAAGCAGGGCCTTAAATTGATTATCCAGGGTCCTGTCAAATTGAGCTTGAATATTTCCAGCAAGAGAGACACTAGCATTTCTCTGGTTAATGTGTTCCAATGTTTAAATGTTCCAGTGTTCCTTGGAATTTTTTCCTGTTTACTTCCTGGAAACAGTGAGTGCTGTTCCATGTAAGGGGATCCTGTTAATCCTTCTCCTGATCAGCCATTGTTGGATTTGCTGAGCCCTTAAGACATCCACGGGAGCCAAGTCAGGTAGCAAGGCAGTGCCTACTGCACTGAATAGAGGTGGCTAAAGAGCAGATGGAGAGGGAAATGAAATCCAGGCTTTCAGTGTAGTAACCCATAAAAACTCTCTGCAGGGCACACTGGCACCTAATGGGAGCAGTAAAGTGCTGTATCAAGCAAGCAGCAGTGTAATACACCAGCAAAGCTCCCTTCCCAACCTCTTCTGTAGCCATGTCTGCTGCTGGCTATTGATAAGACAGTCTTAGCAGCTGTCCTCCATCGACTGTGTGTGAAAGCTGTGCCTGGCAGCTCTGAGTAGTGGGCAACCTGAATTACCCGTCCCTCAGCTGAACTGAGATGCTCTACAGTGATTTGGCTGATAGAGGAGGTGTCTTGAGACATTCCTTTCCATCGTTTTGTGGAAGTGGTTATTCCCCCTGAATCTTTTCATACTTGAAGAAGGGAGTGTTGTGTCGTGTTTTCATTCGCTGCAACAACCATTATTAACTCCTCCCGATCTCCCTCTCCCCCCTGTTATTTTACAACAAAGACTGTCACAGGATGTTGATTTAATAGAGTATTTTGTTTTCAGCAAGGCTGATAATGGAATAAACATTTATTAAAAAATGATAGTCTGGCTAGTCTTCCTTTCTCATGTAAGTTAAACTGTAATGGCTCTCGTGGAGTAACTACCTCAAGTATTATTACTTCTGTCTGTGGTTCTGTCTGTATTTTGTATTGGCTCATGTTTCCAATGAGTTAGGTCCTATAAAATGGTTTGTGGTTTGTTGTTTTTTCTTCTGTGAACCTGTGTAACGACTGTTTAGGGTACCTAATTCTGGCAATTGTTTTTTTTTATCTTTAATGTGCCAGTTAAAGCTGAGAAAGCGTATCTTTCATCATCTCAGTGCTGTTATTGGGGTATTAATATTGTATTTGAAGATAAAAAATGAAATTAGCTAATACATTGTACTCAGGTAATGTAATGGTGCTAAAATTAGGCAAAGCTTGGTAAAATAAGGAGAATGTAAGGAGAAGGGTGGAGATTTATTTGTTGGTCGTATTTTCAAATAGGTGAAGAAACACTAAGATCTTACGTTGAACTTGAGATATTCTTCCTTAGCTATAGCAACATTGCCATAGAAAATTAAGTTTTTATAGGGCAGAGAATATTTGTGTATTGCAGACTGTTACATCAAGCTTGTCTGTTGTTTGGGGATGTCAAATTTCAAATTAATAAAAATTAGTATTCTGAGAGAGGGGCAGACTTTTGATCCATTCCATGTGTGGTTTACCAAGAAAGCCATTTCCATGGTTGCCTACTAGCCTGATGGCATTGCTGACCTGTCGTAAATAAATACTGAGGGAAAAGACAGAAGCATATTGAAAGAAACTCTTTGGAAAGACTAGGAAGGGTATTGTAAAATAATGAACAGGCCTCTAAGAAAAAAAAAAAAAGATCCAACAGCAAAGCAGTACTCCTACTTTGGACTTCAGATTTTTTATATATCTTAAAATGCTTTGTGTTTAGTAGCTGTTATTTAGCTAGCCCACTGAGTTCAAGCAGTACCCCTTAGTTTGCCTGGGAAGGACTGTAAGTGAAGGTATCTTGACAGCACTAGAGCCTTCCAAAGACTATCCTAAGCCTGCAGTCACAGACTGTGTAAGTGGATGGGCATCCACTGCACGGTCAGAAACAAGTGATTTTCTTGTCTAGATAGACTGCAAGTCATGTTGCTGGAGAAGCTTTTGGAACTTGCTGTGTGTATTAAAGAATCCACTGTCTACTGTAGGTGGTAGGGAGTCAGTGAGTTTAATGACTTTAAGAAGTTTGGATTAGGCTAAGCACAGGGCTTCTTAAAAGTAGTACTACTTCATAAAGTAGTAATTCTTTATCTTTGGCAAATGTTCAGGTCATGTTTCAAAGACTTATAAACCATAATGTAAATGGTCTGGGATAGTGCATTCACACACACAAAAAAAAAAAAAAGCTAAAACAAACCTCATCAATAACTCTCAAATTTCAGCAGACATTGTGAAAAAAGGATAAGGGATTAACACATTGCAATACTTCAGGTATTTTGGGTAAGATGTCACCAGATGTATTTAAGTTTCGTGCATATGCATTCCTTTTCAATTCTGAGAACAGGTTGCTATTGACTGCGAGTGGAGAATTACAGCCCAAGTTTTTTTTTTCCAAATGTGAATGAAACTCACTTTTCATTGCTATATAATCTGTGAGTGCTAGCCTGTGTTTAGTCAGAATTAGATTTTTCGTGGAAGTAGCACTAGAAGTCAATATCAAGCTTCATAATAAAAGGTATATTCTGATTTTCACATTAAGCAGGACATGTTCCTGCCTTAAAAATGCTTTGAACAGCAAATAACATCCCATATGCCAATGCACAGTAGAAATGCATTAAAGATTCCCCACCATGTCCATGGCCAGACAAATGACCAGTATGAAAAGGATTTAGCAAAGCCTCCCTACATGCAAAACAGAAAGGCCACAACCTCCCCAAAAATCAGTAGTTTCTGCAGGTGTAATTCAGGTGCCCTAAGTTTCTGTGGATGATCAACTGAAAGCCTCCCTGATGGGGAGGATGGAGAAGTGGCAGCTGGCCTGATGTGACAATGAGAGAAGGGAGGTGGTGGAACAGCCTGGCTGCTGAGAAGACTGGAAAGGATCAGGACATCTTCCTTTGTAAGGAGAAAATAGCAGAGCTGCTTCAATCAGGCCACACCTGTTGTGGAGAGAAAATTGTGGAGAGAAAAGGCAATTTCTAAAAAAAATGATTTGGCTTTTAGTGGGTAGTTAACAGGTTGTTCAGAGGAGGATGAATACAGGGACTCCCCCACAAGTTCATTATCATGTCTGTACTGGGCAACTCAGGGAAAACTTTTTGCTTTAGACAAAGGATGCTTAAGAGAAGAAAAGTAAGTTTGGGAGTTCTTCAGGGAGAGAAACACCAATCACAGTCTTCCACCTCTTAATTTCTAGATTGAGAACTTTAACATCCATATGTGTTAGTAAATCCTCTGTCTGCAATAGCATTCTCTGTCTTTTATTTCTGATCTGAAAATCACTTACTGTATTTTCCTCACATTCTTACTTTGTTCACTTCTGCCCTGAGGAATTTTTGCAACTGAAATAAAGTTTTTGTTAAAAAATGTATTTTGTCTCTATTTACACAGTGTATCTTGCTGTCACCTACTGCAAGGAATGATAAATCGTTTCTAGAATATTGGATGCCACTGAAAATATTAGATTAAAACAATACATCTTCTCTGTGCTTTTAGAATCAATGAAGATGCTGAGGCATTTAAAAACTAGGGCATATGGACTGAAGTAACTCTCACTGAGGTGAGAAACAATGTGTGTCAAGCCAGGAATCACCTAACAGGCCAAAATCCAGTAATGTCTCCAGGATTCCTGAGACATGACAATAATTTTTTCCGCAATTATACTTGTGAAAAGTGAATGTCAGACACTGCATCTGGAAGAACAGTAAACAGAGAAAGGGAACCAGAGAATGTTTAAGGGAGGGGAGGGTACGTTCAACCTATCAGGAGAAACCTCATTTGGAAAGAGATGTTTATGGGCCCTGAGATAGACTGCTAATGTCTCCGCATATGTTTTTGCATGAAACTGAGATAACCGCTTTCCTTAGGTCTAGTCTTGTCCAGTCTCCCTTTCAATGAGCTGAACCTGCCTATATGCATTGGATCCCAAACTTCCTCTGTACTCCATACAGTACACAAAACTATCAGCCATAATCTACCTAATAAATGTAGATTTTTTTTTCAGTTCAGTGGTTGAAGTAAAGTGTGAGGCATTAGCAGCCCACCAAAGAAGTGTTTTTATAGCTTGCGGTGGAAGGCCTGTGTTACATGTCATTGGAAATAGTGTGAGACGTGTGGACTGGAGGAGTGGTTTGGAGTAGTGTAGTGTAGGCGAATGTGAGCTTGGGTGCAGTCTTCTCTATGCTGCCTTTTAGGAGTGATCTCTGGGTTGGACTATCAGTAAACCCATGCTCGGGTGTTAGTTGGGAGAGCTAGTAGAAGAAGTCTAAAGCAGAGGCAGAGAACAGGGATGAAGGCATATAGGTTATCAAGAATCCAGTGCTCATATTTCTTTCTTGTATTTCTTTTATTCAGTAGTACAAAGCTATGCACATAATCTTTGTGCTAGACAATTAACAAAGTGCCAATAATACCAGTGTTGAAAAGTTCATACATATTATTATTGAAGTCTAAAGAATGGTTGTTTTGAGGTGGAGAAGAGTTGCTCAGGAAATGTCCAAAGAAACGTGAAATCCTACAGTGAAACGGTGGTTACTGTCTAGTGTTTTTGAAATGGCAAGGCTTTTCTAGAGCATGAAAAAATGCTTGAAATCTTATGAAAAAATGAATGTGATTAATGAAGTAATTGAAGCTGTTGAACAATATTGAAGTAATTGAACAGCAGAATACTAGATTGTTATCATTCTACACTTACCCTCCTGTGTAAGTATTTTGTAATGGGAATGCAGTGGAAGAGTGAGTCCAATATTCTTTTTTTTCCAGTATGTGTTTTTTTGGTTTACATCAAAGTGTAAACAATACATTTCTTCATAAGTTCTTCTTGACATAAGCTGAGAAGTACTGCACAATGAAGCTACCATTTATTCACCCAGAAGATGTGTTTACACATTTCCAGCACATTCTAGTCTAGATACTAGGCTTTTGGAGTCTTTCAAAAGTGGCATTTTAAAACTGCTACAGAGAAGGCGTTTCCTTCTTCCAAGAATTTTTGTTTATGATAGTTGTAAATACTGATGGTAAACCAGCAACAATTAACCTTTTAGCTTTCTCTCTCTTGTAGGGTGATAGCTCCTATGTAAAGGATCGTTGGTGTGTGTTTGATGGATTCATGGTCTTTTGTCTTTGGGTGTCACTAGTTTTGCAGGTAATTATTTCTTTTACCTTTTTCAATGAGTAGTTCCTTAATTGCAAAAAATATATGGCATAACCAAATAATGAGTTGTGGAAGTATAGCTGTATGTGGGTCAAAATGTTTTTAAAAAGCTGTGCTGAATTCAATAGCTCCATAATTGCACATTGCAGAATATCTACGTTAGTAGTAATTTTATCTCGTTTAATTTTTCTTTTTAAGATGTTATACATTAATCTGAAGCTTGTTACTGTAAACCCTCTGCACAGTCAAAAGGAGAGTGGAGGATCTTCAGAGACCCATTTATGTCTTACTCCATAGGACAATTGTGCTCATCTCCTTCCAGTGAATCAAGTGGAATGCCATGGTGACTAGCTTAGGCAGCTGTAGCTTAGGCAGCTAAGGGGAGAATGAATCCAATGTTAGATGTTTGCCATGCATGTTGATATGGTGAGTGAAGGGGTTTCTTGTAGTATGACCCACACCTAACAAAATCTTTTCCAAAATTCAAGTTAAAGCACAATGGAAAAAATAATAAATGCATTTGGAAACAATTTGATAATTTTTTTTTTCATAAAGAAAGGAACTTGGACATATTGCAAACAGGGTAGAGTATTAAGGTACAGATCAAATTGTGTCCTGCAAACCAATTAGTCCTTAACCATAGCCATTTTTTTTGAGTAAGAACAGATTGAAGACTGTGAGACTGGGTTTGCAATAAGAAGTGTAGAAGTTCTATTGTGATTGCTGTTAGGCATAATTTACCCCCTTCTGACAAATGTAAGCACCATTGTAATTTTCTTCTTTACTCACAGGGGAAACTGGTACATCATGTACACATGCAGAGTGAAGGTTGATCATTACAGATAAACACCATAGGTTACCCAGTTTATGCATTGCCAAGTTCCCCCTCCATTTTCTTTGTACTTTAAGCGAGTATTCAATGAAGCAGTTGCTCTCAGAGAATGAGAGATAAGGATTAAACCAAGACATTTTCACCCAATCATTAAGCCAAATAGTCTTTATGGAGTGGTTTACTGTTCTGTGGCTGTTGTGTGTCATAAGTGATGTCTAGGAGCCGAATATGCACTTGGAATTAAATGAAGAATTTATAAGCATGTTGCAACTCATCAATCTGTGCATATGTACTTCTATATTGTAGTAAAAACCTTAGTGATGTGCAGCATTAACAGATACTGATTTTCGTATTTGTAAATGCACATTATTCACTTTTAACAAAGTTGTGGGAAATTTATTGGGTCGGACTAACACCGAAGCAAACAGCTGGCACAAGATTGCGTGGTCTTCTTGAGTTGTTTGAGACAGAAGTGTTATGATGAACATAGGCAGAGTATATTTTTGGAAATTCATTAGAGTAACTTAGAAATGGATTAAAGGATTTACTAAAACTTGGCTTTTAAAAAACATGGTTAAAATGAACCGTAAAGTAAAGCAAGAGAAGGTTGAAAATGAAAACAAAAAGAATGTACAGTATTCATAGTTTGAAAAGTTCTGTAAATGAATACAGGAACAGGACAGGCTCTCCAAGCAAAACTCCTGATTATTTTGTTCATAGGTATTTGAAATTGCTGAAATAGTTGACCAGATGTCACCTTGGGGCATGTTGCGGATTCCACGACCACTCATTATGATTCGAGCATTCCGGATATATTTTCGTTTTGAGCTGCCAAGGACTAGGATAACAAATATCTTGAAGTAAGTAAGGCTCTTATCTGAAGGGCAACAGACAAAATTTCAGTTTTGACTTAGAAGACTGACTGCACAGCTCAGAAAATGACCCTTCATGCATAATGAGCATTTTCTTCCTGAATTTTAGTTCTGGCCAAAAAAAATATTGCTATTTTATATATTTAAGAAGTCATCAGGTTTCCTAGAAAATGATCAAAACTGTCATGTATTTAAATAAATCTTAAAGTGTTTTGCTAATAACTGTAGCCAGCAATGGCAGTAAATTCTGTTCTATTAATATGGACACTTTATAATCAAGGTGAACACATTTAGTAGGGTAATATTTGTAAATAAATGTACAAGTACTGGCTTGTTACGGTTATAAGTGTTCATGTGTTATGTACAGAGTAGTTTACTTTTAAGCAAACACAGATAAGTATGTTCAGTACAGCATGCAATGGCAAAAGCCATGTGACGGAATAGGATTTTGGTCTTTATTTGCTATCAACTTTATTTCATGATCGTGTCTGTATAAGTCATGAGATACTATTTTACAAAAGCTAGACTTTATACATTTTGTTTGGAGTTTTTTTGTCCCACTCTTTGTAGTTTACAGCTGACTTAATTACCCTAATTTATGGGTTTAGAAAAAATTGCATCTCCCTTTTCTGTCACTGCACAGAGTGAGAGATCAGTTTTAAGGACAGGTTTTCTGCAGGATGAATGTCCTGGTTTCACTGCAATAGAATCAGTTTTCTGTTCAGGAGAGCTGCATTTTTGAGAAGAGTGCAGCACCCGATGTGGTGAGAACAACCAAATGAGACAGTTTGGTTTTGTTTGTGGCCAGACATGGTACGTGGGTCTCCATAGTGATCGAGGTCTTTAGCTGGGAGGAGCAACAACCAGGGCAGCTGACCCAAGCTGGCCAGTGGAAGTATTCCGTAACATAAATAGCACGCTCACTATAAAGTACAAAGTTTACTGGGGATGGACTCTTGTCCAGATGGCCCCCATCGTGGAGGGTCTTGCCCATCATTCTGCTCCCAGGGACTACTCTCTTGTTTGCTGTGACTGTCATGGTGCTGTTTGCTGGAGCTGTGGTGCTCGCAGTGTTTGACATCTAGCCTCACTGCAGGGAGTGTGCAGCTCACAACCACTGTGTGTTCTGACTATAACCTTGTGTACTTTATATTAGTATTAGTATTAATATTAGGGGCTTTGTTGTGTTCGTGTTTTGTTTTGCTTTGTTTCGTAATCCATTTCCATTTCAACACATGGGTACCTTTTCCTTTTCCCAGTTCCCCTTCCTGGAACGGGGTGAGGGGGTCACTGGTTGATAGAATTGTCTAAATAAAGACAACGAAATACAGCGTTCTCTGTGTGAGCATATTTTCTATTCTGGAGCTTGTCAGCAGCGGCTTCCCATCGCCTGTGCATTCAGTCTCTTATTTGTCTCTTTGCCAGGCGTTCTGGAGAGCAAATCTGGAGCGTTTCAATTTTCCTTCTGTTCTTCCTCCTCCTGTACGGGATCCTGGGAGTGCAGATGTTTGGGACGTTTACCTACCACTGCGTCACCGACGACACGCAGTCAGGGTGAGTGAGCCCCGGCAGGCGGGACCAGGCTCTGCTTTCATTCCATATCTACAGCTGGGATAGGGTCACTGGGTGTAAAATGGGTTTCATAGATTAAAAGCAGTCCACCAAAATACACTAAGATAAATTGGGGAAACAAAAATACTAGGGGTTATGAGAAATAGAAATTTTTAACTGCAACACAGAGATTACAAATTGTGGCACTTGGCTACAGTCTGAGTTATGGGCTGACCGTGGTGGGGGGAGAGGGGTGAGAGAGCAGGAGAGCAGAGGAGGCTTCGAGAGGAGCATTGCCACTTGCAGCTGGTTTGGGTCGCTGATGATTCATCAGCCTTCACTGTATTCTCTAATCTTTTCCCAGAACATCTGGGTATGGGGCCAGGCCTTAAGTATAGGGCAGAACTACTGCTAGAATCTCACACCCTGTCTGGATTAAGAGGTCACTGGGACCTAATGCTCAGATTTAAAGACCCTTTTTACCAAGCCTTTGGAAAATACTTACGATTAATATTTTATACTGGTGATCAAATACACATCACATTCACATTTTTGATTCGGCACATACCTAAACACAAGAATAAATCAAAGCACAGTATAACCTCTTTTCACTGGGGTGGCTCACAAAATCACCAGTAAGTATACACTTACATGTCCTGTTGAATTGAGGGCTTGACTTTATGCTTGACCACTATTATGTTGTGAGAGTCAATTACATCTATTTTTTCATTTTGTCCCTGTTTCTTTGGATGGAGTAATGTTAGCTCTGGAGTTGTAGCCTTTGCTTTAATCAAAATTGAATCCTTTTATTCCTTCATTGAATTTGTTAATTATATAAAATAAATACAGTAGTCATTATAAGAACGCAAAACACTGTTTAATCTGCTACTGTGCTGAATAAAAACTGATTATTGCAAAAATTCTGTGTTAAGATTTTTCTAAATTAGAGCCTATAAGCTATCAAATGTATGAGATTATTAAAAGTGGCAGATACAAAAAATAGTTTCAGAGTTATTTGAGACTATGCTAGATATTATATGATATTTTGTTAAATGAAAAAAGTGCCTTTTGGATGTTTACTTATTTATTTAATGAATACTGTAGTAAAATATGGGGATGATCTTCACCTAGACTTGAAATGAGGTAATTTGTTCTGACTTTTCCTCTCTTTTAAGGGAAAATATTTTTAGCACAGACTATTTTTACAGTTTCCCCTAGACATGGGGGGAAAAAAATCCTGGTGAAAAATATGTTTGTAGTAAAGGTCTGTGATTTACCTATTGTTTGGAAAAACAAGAAGTGGAATAGACAACACAGGAAAGATAGGGCATAATATAACTGCTTTTCCCTGAAATCAGTAAAAAAAGATGAAGTGGGACATCATAATGTCTGCAATATGGAAAGTTAAGTATATAAGGCTATCTATAAAAAAATTGTCTAATTTATTCTGCATGTATTGGGTTGCTTTCTGAATACTGCATTATTAAAAAAAAATAAAAGAACATTTATGGAAACACCTCAAATTTAGGTTGTTGAAAGCCTGAGTTACAGGAAAAGGTTAAAAGGGTCAAATATTCAGTACATAAAAATAAAAACCTGTTTAAAGTGGGTTAAATTGCAAAAATCAAGTGTGCGGTATTAAGGAAATTTTAAACTTGAGGTTGAACATCTCGCCTCAACTCCTTTTTCTTTCAGTATCATCAAATACATATATTTTTTGCTATTTAAAAATGAGAAATCTAATTTAAATTACTTTTTAGGTACTCAGAATAGGCACCTTCAGAAGGTAGTTAATCACTTTTGCCATCTCCAAACCAGACCTGTAACTTTAAATAGCTCTGATGGTTGTGTATGAGGACTACAGTGACACTGGCAAACACTTCTTCCTTAGAAGAGATGCCTCATTTATTCTGACGAACAATGCTCACACAAAGAACAATATGTTTCGGTTTTTGTTCCTTGACATGTGGACTTATACCTTACTTCTGTCATACTGCTTGCTTCTACTCTGAAAACACTGATTTCCTCTTCTTGTCTGTAATACTCATCCTTATACTTTGTGAACACTTACACATACCTGATCCTTTGTTAATTTTTGAGGAAAGCAGTGCAGAAGGTGTGCCTTCTTCACATAGTTCAGGGCTGACCTGCTCAGATTTGGCTGCAGAATTTATAAGAAAAAACACCATGAGCTAGGAAAATAAATGCAGAGAAAGAAATAACAGTTCTGGTGCCAAAAGAGGAAAATTTAGAGGCAGATGTTGGTCCACAATGTAGTTAGAATGGAGGCAACATGCCAATTCTGAATCCAGGGAAGTTTTATTAGCTGAGGTGTAACAAATGTTACTTTTGTCTTTGAGGTGCACTTTCTCAGCTTTACAACGAGGATTAAACATTCCTCTCAGAAGTTGAGTCTGTCTCTGTTTCAGGTGGTTCCGTTCCAGGCAGTGAAGAGTGGCCAAAGTTGGCTGTGCTTGGCCTTGAGTAACTTCAGAGTCTGTAATGAGCCACAGCTGGAAATAGTCAGTATTTCTGCAGCCCAGATCCCAGGCTCCCAAGGCAGGATTAGCAAATGAAAAGCATGCAGTTGGTGGCCACCTGTGAGAACTTTAATTTTAGGTGGTTTGCCTCTCCTATTATGCAGAATACCATGGCAAGCGGTAAGGCTGAAATCTAATTATTGAGGTCAAGACTTCATCTATTTCAGAAATTTTACAAATTATTCTTTTTAAGTCTACTGCCTTCTGAATTATAAGGGAGGCAAGTGTCTTTTGAAAACAGCGTCTTAAAATCTTGCCATTCTTTTTCATTTGAAAAGATGTGGCAGCCTCATAAGACACTCAGTGCCTCTTTGACTACTGCAAATACTTTTATCTTTCCATCCTTCTCGACGCCCACACTGCCTGACCTCATGTCTCTCCACCTCCTCAGCCATTTTCTAATGTTAACTGACAAACAGAAATACTGAAGTAAGCTAACTGCAGTCTGAGTTTTTAATTCTGTCTGTGAAATCAGCAAAATATGACTTCCTTCTGAAGACTGAAAAAGTTTTTTTTCTTGTTTGATAATAAATCTTCTTTTTTCCCCTCATAATATTCTTTATTTTGCAAGACTTGTTTCCCTACAGGGAAAACTGTCTTCTTCTTAGACAATTTTCTCAGTCAGTATTCCCTTGTGATTATTGCTTTTCTTTTTACAACAATGCTGTCACAGCTTTTTCCTGATGATTACTCTAACTGATATATTTTTTCTGCCTGTAAGTGGTGTATTACATGGTTTTCCTTAGTATCTGTCTTCTGTAGTTGCTTGAAAGACTGTATGGCTGGAACATAATGTATATATAATCCAACTGTCTAGATAAGTCCATACATAAGCATTTGGACAGATTGTTCATTATATCTGAGATTAATTTCAAAGAATTGAACAAATATGGTAAAAATAAGTTGTATTCATGAATCTGCTGTGATTTACTCTTTGGCACCCTCAGTATACAAAAGGTACTTCCACCAGGACAGGACAGAGAAATCATTTCCAAACCATTCCTCTGTCTGTTAGAATATCTTATATAGCCTCACACACTAGCTACTGAGTGTTTTCTTTATTACCAAGGTATGTTGGACTACACAAAAATACTTTCATTCCATATGATTAGATTATATTTATTGCACAACAGTAAATTTTCCTTTTGTAATTCTTAGTCTGCAATGGAGCTAAAGGGAAGGAAGCCTCATCAAAAGAAAGGCTAATATGGCTAACTGCCATAAAATGTAGTACTCATCTATTTCTTCTCCTAGTCATTCTTTAATGGCCTTTTTTTTAATGCTTTCAGTAGGGTATAGACTGAGTATTTCTGTAGACCTGTCTGCCTTGTCACCATGGCAGTCAATGTAAAATCTTTGCAAAGTTTCTTGTTTAAAGTAGGAACTGCCCAGGAAAATAGATAAGAAAAATAATTACTAAGTAATAGAAAGATCTAAGAGGTTCTTGGTCATCTTTCAATCGGTCTATGGATGGGCCCTGAAAATGTCAGAAAACAGCTTCAAAGACTTTGGAGCTGAAAGTTCACCACACTATCTAATAGAGGAAATAAATATGATTAAAAAGAACAAAAGGGATTTGAGATACTGTCTCACATCAGCAGTGGGAAAATAAGAATGAGTAATTGGATTTCTGAGAAAGGGAAGAAATCAAAGACCAAGCTTGTAACAGGGCTTCTTTAACAGGGCATATTGATTTATTGATGCTGGTTGAACAACCGTTGCTGCTTTAATATTGCCTTTGGGATTTATTCATAATCTCTCTTAATGTTGATATGTCTCTAGTATAAACTCCTCCGGGAGAAGGGAAATGGAAGAAATCTTACTTTTCCAGGCCTTATGTTATTTAGACCCTGACCAAAATCAAGAAAAATCCACCATCAGTCTGAAAGAGAAATAATTCAGTCCAAGTGTGATCCTTTCAAAAGGGTGGATGGGAGTACTGAGGTGATGGCCAGAATTGGTGCCCAAGGGAAGTGGTCTTCAGGAGTGGGACTCTCCTCAATTTCAGAGCATATGTGACTTCTGAGCAGAAATCCTGTTAAACAGACAGTTATTCAAAACAATTAGACTGTTCATTTATTTCACACGGGCTTTCCAGTGTTTTCATTTGTCCAACTCCACTTTGAGCAAGAAGGTGACCTTTCAATGATGGTCTAAGATAGATTGATAGGAACCCAATAGCCTCAGCTCTTTGTGGCTCAGTAAGGACACATGCTTATCCGTATTATGATTTAGAGCCATTCAGGTTTACACAATTCTTTGTCCCAGCGCAGACATCAAAGTTGGCTGAACTGCTCAGACTTTCAACCTTTAAAGGGATTTCTTTACTCTAGCTATTAACTCCTTTTGAGTAAACTGGTGTGGATTTTATAGATTATTGTGAAATCGTCTGGCTATACATATAAGAATTTGAGTAACATAACTGCCATATCTCTTTGCTGTGGGGAAAGTTTTATATTTATCCAGAAGATTTCTACTTTATAATAGCTGTACAGAATTGAGGCCTGATGAATATTGAACTTTACAGAGGAAACCTGCAGGAGGCCAGGATGCCAGAAGTCAAGACATCCTCCAGTATATCATAAAATTGAGGGAAAGGCTAGACATTGCTAGAAAAAGAGAACTCTTAAGAGTGATCCCCACTGAATCTGCCAGATGAGTGATCGGGTGGTGTTTTCTTGAATAGAAAGGAAGCTGGCAAAGTTCTGTTCTTTATATTGCAAGAGGAAGACAGACAACAGTGGAGAAGGCTGTGGATGTCCTCACATTCACAGGTTAGACAGCAGTTATCCCTGAACAGTACATCTCACTTAGCCTGGAAATGCTGTGAGGAAGAGTCACTTCTGGATATGCAAACAGTTGCAGGAAATAATAATATTATAATATCCTATTCTGTTATCTCTCTCATACGTTGTTTTGAAAATCAGGTGACTGTTTCCAGTTTTGTGCTGCTTTCTGTAAACTGAATGTAATATCTAAATTTGATTCCTGTATAAATCCTTTGACTTACTGAAATTCAGAAAGGTCTGGGAAATGCTGGACTATTCATCCTGAGATACTTATGATCAAACTGAATCTATGATCTCAGCTATTTTGTTGTATCTGAGAAGCTGGAGAGGGTAGATGAGGAGCTGGGAGGCAGGGAAACAGCAGAAGTTTAAAAAGGAGGAAGGAGCAAGATACAAGGCAAGAAAAGCCAGGGATTTGTGGCTGGTATACCAGTAAACAACTTCTGTCCCTGAAAGGATTCTGTAGTGAATAAACAAACTAAAATTTGTAAGCTGATGTAAGATAACAAGGAAGTGAGTAGCAGCTAATATGGATTTGTCAAGACCAATATAATTATCTATGGCAGAGTAACAGCCATGTAAATTGGAGAGAAGAGTTGATGTCATATATCTGTATTTTAAGAAGGCTTTGTTACAGTCTTACAGGACATTATTGTGAGCTGACAGGGGAAACACAGTTAAGGTGAAAATAATCATAGAAAAGGTGCAAAACTGCTTGGAAGACATGCTCAGTGATTTGATTCATTGTCAGCATGGAAAGAGCAGGGACCCACGTAAATCTGTCTTGTGCTATTTGGAGCTTAGATCTAAAAAGCAGAGCTGATTAGGAGCATTTGGTAGTTTTTTATCTCAACTGAAAAGAAGTAGTGAACATAGTATTTTTTGAGTGGACAAAAACTGTTGCATGGAGGAAAGGAATCTGGTGTACTTGTGTTAAATTTCAGGAAGAAAATTTCAGGTTAGATAGGGTACCAGGAAAAAAAACTTGGTAGTGGTAGGAATAAAGTTGCACTGACATCCATTCCTTAGAGAGGTTCTGAGTTTCCCTTCTGGGGATCTTTAAAACAGGCTGTGGGAGCTTCTCTTGGAAAAAGCAGAAATAGTCTGGGAACTATATTTAATGTCCTCTTGATTGTTCATCTCTAATCTTACTTTTCTGCGATTCTGTGTGGTCCTTGACATAACAAAAGTCAGATATCCTCAGCATCCAAAGAGCTGTTTGCTTCTGCTACACCTCTTTTAAAAGGGGCCCCACTGAAAGTGAGGAGATTGGGTGCCGGAGTGGAACTACTCTGTGTTAGGATAGAGGAGAGAGCAGCTTGCTGCATCTTCTTGTTTTCTTCGTGGATAAACTTTGGAGTTGGAGTGAGAGTGTGTTCTTGAACGTTCTGACTTCATTTTTTGTCCTATCCTACATGGCATAACTGTTCTCTCACCAAAACATGCTTCTTACTATCAGAGGTGTTATTATTCTTTTTTTTTTATTATTTGCAGTAGTGTAAAATATGTTTCTGCTCAATCCTTACACACATCCCCTTCCCTCACTGCTTCTTCATCCTCTTACCTAGTCAGCCACTCAGTTGCCTACCCTCTCTGTCTCACAGAAGAGTTTTAAATAAATCTCCAAAGAAGCCCTCAAATCCAGCATCACTCCTTATCTCCTTAGCATAGAATAGGCTTATCAGTTGCCTTTATTCTCAGTGAACCACACTGTTTGTACTCGACACAAATGCACCACATTCCCTCTTCTCCAGTGCCTAAAATACTGGTCACACTTCTGTCCCTGCTGTAGCTGGGCTCACTGGTATCTGAATTGACCAGTTTCCTTCCCAGATTCATAGTTTACTGCCTACCCTCTCCCTTCCAGCTCCTTGTCTTCATTCCTGTCCTCCTGGCTTGCCTCAAAGAGAGGCTCAGCCTCCTCACAGTCTCCCTTTGTGGGGCACCTGCAGGCCCAAGGCAGCAAGAACAAGAGTTATGACCTGTTACAACTTGATATTTTATGCTGCCTTGCCTCTTTTCTTGGTTGTCATGGACATTGCATATGGCAACAGGGTTAAAGCTATAATCCATTCCATCTCCCTGTACACTTTATACCTGTCAGGTTAATGAGGGCAGCTCTTCAGCTGGTATTTGAAGAAAAAGCTTTGGTTACAGACTGTCAGTAACTTAGTTTTCTGTCTTGAGCTAGATGTAGCCTTTAGGCTTGGAAGACTAGACCAATTTGGGCTTTTACATTTGTGTTTCTTGAAGCCCCAGCAAACATTTCAGATCCTTTACTGACAAATTCATTTGACCTTACTGGAGGTCCGCAGCTGCACATTTTTATGATATTGCTCTCTGTGATGGCCTGTCAGTGTAGCCCTTTCACCAGATAAAAGAGTGATCCAGTATTGGCAATAAGTCTTCCTGTCCACCTTGGGTATCAGTCATGATAAAAAATGGAGAGATCAAGCTGCTTTCTCCCAGATAAAGTGAGAGCCTTGGTAGAATGACCATTTCCATGGAACTGGCCAGTGAAATGGCCAGTTTCCATTTGGAGCTAGCTGGATAATGTTGAAAATTTGTTCTTAGGTGCCCAGTGTTAGCAGCCCCTTCCTTCTGCTATGCTGAGAGTCTCATCTCCTGCCCCTTCAGATGCTGCATTAGTGACTGGCCTGGGTCACTAATGGCATTTGATGAAGGCATCCTCTATACGGTCTTGACACTTGGCAACACAAGCTTTAGGAAGGAATTTGCTTTCCATGTAGTTCTGATTTGGATTCAGGGCAATATTCTTTTATGATGCTGAGGGTTACCCTGTCTTGTGCCTAAGCAGAAAGTTTGTTGAGATAAAACTGCATGGTGCTGTGATCCGAAGAGAGAGATAGGAAAACCTCTCCTGCTCATTAACTCTGTGGTGGGTGATGGGTCCAGAAGTGCTTGTCAGCTTTGATGGAAGTGATTCCTAGCTGAACTTCAGGCTTATGATTTTCAAAACCTACAATGCAGTCTAGTGACCTTGTGTTTTCCCTGTAGTTGCTAGACAGCTACTCAGAAGGCATTTTTCTATGTTTAATCCACTAAGTCTGATATGCAAACTTAGTTTTTTTGAAGTGATCCTGAACATACTTTGAAATTAAAATGGATACAATCTTCAGGTTAGATTGTTTCATATATTTCAGTTCATGTCCTTGCAATTTAAGACAACAGGGTGTTTTTCACACTTTGCTTTAAATTCCCCAAGGAAATACTTCATTGGATTGTAATAGGTACTACAGGTATGAGATCACTTCAACTTGTAAATAAGTCTAATTTGATACACCTTGGTGAAATGCAAAGTCATATAAGCTAGCTAGATTTGTTTTTCACTCTTCCTATTTATTTCCTATGTATTAGCACTTATAGTGACAACCTCCTTTGTTGTGCAAATGCCATTAATTCATGTTGGTTTGATTTCCTGTGAAACAAGTCCTGCATTAGCATACATATGCAATTGCTATTTGAATTCAGCTCCCTCCTGACTGATTGTAGCAGTCACAAAAATGGACTGCCACAGAGTTGTTACGCCATGTGGCAACTGATAAAATCTCAAAATAGCACGGATCATGCATACTACTTTAAGAACAAATCCATACTGGAACTTCTGAAAATTTTCTTCCTTGAGCTTTGCTTTCTCATGCCTGGATGTACCAGTGCTGTCCATAGGAAAGGTTTCTTTTACTGATTTTTCTGTGGTTTAACTTCAGTGGCTTTATTACTCTGAAGGGTAATGACAGAGTGCTTTGAATTTAATTTCCTCTAGTGCCAGTAACTAGTGATCAAACCAATAGGTTGTCAAAACTGTTAAGTAGCTGCAACCATCCTGTCTTCACAGGCAACGACAGCATTGACTTTGTATAACATAAGTGATCTGCCAGGAGTACGGAGTCATCTGGTTTTGGTGTTACCCCCTGTGTTAGGAACCTAAGTGCCTTGAGTTCCCTCTTGCTAGCAGAGAGAAAAGTGCTTCTGGAGTTTGGCTGAACCCACCGACCTCCAAACCTCTGGAGATGTACTTCTCTCTCTCTGTCTTCATTGTCTGAAATGAGGGTGGGATAAGGCAGGACAGCAGAGCTGCAGCCTTTTATTGAGCAGCTCCTTCTAGTGATTCAACTAAGAGATGCTGAACCTTTGAATTTTCATATCCTGGAGTGGAAGATAAGGTCAGTGATTTAATTTGAATCTCTTCAAAATTCCTGTGCAGTGAGAGGATGGAACATCAAAAGCACATTCTGTAGAGCCTACCTTAGGTCACATATGAAATAAAAAAAAAGCTACAATCAAAATAAAATCAAACATTACCTAGTATTACTGCCTCATGTAGTAGGCAGTCTAATTTAATCATGCCTTATTACTGAATATGGGTGGGAGCAGAAAAGGAGTAAGACCAGTACCTTTGTTAATTTGTTGAATAAACATGTTAACAATTTTCTTCTTGAAAATTTGACCAAAAAAGTAAAAATCTCAAAGTTGTCTCCACAAAGGCTCAAACTTAGACACTTGAGGAGTGTGAAAACTGTCCAAAAAAACTGATACTGAAACCTGAAACTGAATGTATAAATAATGAATAAAAGATTGGAACTGAATGGTAAGGTATAAAAATCTGTGTACCATGGAGCAAATATACTGAAACACAATATATTAGCAGTAGTAAAATATTATGGTTTCTAGATATTGAATTTGCAGTCAAAAGAAACAGTTGAGTCTTCTAGTTGGAATTAATTTTGTTTCCCCTCTGTGAAACCTTATAGCTTGTGTCTGACTCCAGTGTATCTCCTAAATTGCTATCTATTCTCAATTAGTTGGTGAAAGGACACTTCATAAGCAAGGGAACTTTTTGTTCATACCAAGAATTGTTTCACTGTTAAAAAATATGTTCCTAATTCATCGTCTTAATTTGTCTGGCTTCGACTGTTAGCTTTCTATTCTTGTTATACTATTTTATGCTAGATTACACAGAACCTTACTTCCCAGTATTTTCTCTGTGTGAATCCACTTACACACAACAATTGAGGCACCTTTCAATATGCTTTTTAATAAACCAACATAACTTAGCTCTTTAAGTCTCTTACTGCAAAGCATGTTCTCCACTGTTCTCATTTTCATGTTTTTGTATGCTTTCCTCAGTTTCTCAATTATTTAAAAAATATGAACAAAACCTCTGTACATAATATTAATCGTAATTTGTATGAGTGCCGTACAGAGAGGGACATTAATTCATTATTGTTCTGCTTCTACAGTCTAGGATAGCACTGCCTCTTTCTTGTCATGATGTTAGGGAGACAAATAGGAGAGGCTGCCCTATATCCCTTCATCCTAAACTCTCATGTAGCATCTGTTCCATAATAGAGTATTTCCATCCTCTCTCATCCCTTTTATTCCATAGGCCATAAGGCTTGCTTATTAAAGCACATTTTGTTTTGTTTGATCCAGGTAATCAGATGTTCCTGATAAGTTGTCAGACTGCCCTGTCATCATTGGTATTTATGTTTCTATCCATATTCTTGATTTCATAACTGTTTCTCCCTAACTGATTATGGTAGATCATGATGATCCTTTCACTGGCAGGTATTTTTCTGACATGTCAGTTAATCAGTTTTCAGCCCATTTAGCATGTGCTGTATTGATATTATATAGTGCCAACTTTTTAATTAGTCATGTGTTATTGACTGAATTGCTTTTCAATGTCCAAGCTAGGCAATTTTATTGGACAAATCTGTAATCTTATTAAAATCACGTTAGTGCGATGAGAATTATTTTCTCTAAATCCATACTGTCCTGTTACCAATGACACTCATGTTCTTTACTCTTTGTCAGTTAGACTTTGTATCAGCTCGCTCTTTTGTCTTGGTTGGTGTCAGACTAACCAGTCATACTGCTTGTTCTTTAAAAATTAATGGCACATTAACATTCTTCTGGAATTTCCCTGCTATTTCAAGATTTATGGAAAATTAATAGAAGAAATGAGAGATGCCCTCAGTTATTTGGGCCTCTTGATTTTAATATAATTATCCCTAGCAGATGCTGTGTGATATTCTCCTCAGTTACTAATTCTTGAGTAGTGAAATCTGTGTTTGCCAAGTTAAAATGTAAAATATGGAACGTTGCCAAAGCTTAAGCTTTGTGTTTGTAGTATTTCTAAAGTCATGAGTCCTTTAAGCATGCCCTATCTTATCCTTTAATGTGGTAAAAATGATAAATAAATATCAGAGACAATCTGTTACCAGAAAGGTCTGAAAGCCTTATAGTTATAATTACAGATATAATTATGAGAAACATTAAAGAAGCTTTCACACTTACAGTTTAAAAGATAAAACAGATTTTGTTCTCAGATTAAAAACAGGAAACTGGTTCTGTAAGTGTGGTACATGATGACTTTAGACCTGAGTTTGTCTAAAAGTAAAACATAACATTTAAAAATGACCCTTGGGAATGCTAAGATCATAAAATATCTGAGGAAGGATTGTGTCTAGACATATTTGCTGCTGGAACTATGAGTCTTATACTGAAGGCTGTGGTTTTATGCTGAAGTTTTATACCACTTCTTGAGAAGTACTGGTAAAGAGCTTACTTATTTATATATTTATAAACCTTAAGCCAGAGAGCTACTCTCTGAAATTTAACTATCACCACTGATTCTGGATGATACTGTTACTGGACTGGAAATTGGGTTAGTGCACTAAGAAATAAGATACAGATTTGGAACAAAAAGATGCAACTAAAAGGACAAATGAAAGGAAATTTGACGAGATTGCTTTCATGCTCACCAAGCACCAAATAAACTTTAACCCTTCCCCCTTTTATTTTTTTACAAGGAGCCAAATAAAAAGAAAGCCCTTTTCTCTCTAGGTTTCCTGTCTTTTAAATTCCAAGAATCTCTAAAAACAAGCATAACTTGGAATATGAAAGAAATATTTTTAACTACCTAGTGATATTGGCAGCTGTATAATAGTTGGCATGAGCTAACTGAGCTTTCAAGAGGACGTATTCTAAATAGAAAAGTTATTTAAAACTTCCCTTCAGCACAATGTTACTGGTATAACATTGTCACAGGAACCTTAATATCAGATTTCCTGATTTTTTTTATTGGTATAAAATTACAGCCATTAATTATAGATATGCCAGGATCTTTTTTTTTTTTCCCCCTTTAATTTTCTTTTCAATTTCTGTGAATTATCTTCTTTAAGGAAAATTTCTGGACTGGAAAACAAGATTCTGAGCTCTAAAACTGGACAATGGTATAGACCAAACTAAGGCTAAAACTTGGCTTATTGACCATGGGAACCATAATTTTTTTGACTTGAAGGGCCTGATGCAGTTATCGATGTGTGGGCTTTTAGTGCTACTTGAAATAACTAATGTATTCAAGACACTCAGGTATAACACAGGACTCTCAGAGACCTGTGACCTCCTAGATTAGCATCTAAAGGTTAAGAGTGTTACCACCAGGCATCCCAAATGGCACCTCCATCTGTGTGAGGAAAATAAAATTGAGTTACAAGTCTTGGGTATTTTCATGGACTCAATTGAAGGAGGGAGCTTTAAATCTAGAATGCAAAATGTTTGTGACTAAATAGAGTTTGTTCTGCATTTGATGTGAAAATCTATTCCTTTGAATTATTTGTATGATATATTAGTAATTAATTAGCGAGGAGGATGTTAGTATTTGCCAGCTTAGAAATTAATATTTGCTTTATCAGATCTGTGACCCGAGAGGTTCCATTATCTTTAATTTGTCAGCTTGTGCGTATCTTGCACTTACATGTTGGTGCTTGAGAGAAAGTGCCAAAAAAATTGTTAAAATCAGGATGCTGGTAACATAGTAGACCTTATTTTCCCACTGTGAATCCAGTTTGTAAATTACATCTCATTTCATAAAAAGATGACATAAGGTAGGGTTTAAACCTTAAAAAAATATTCATGGGCTAGAGTAACTGTCTAGAAAGGTACAGTGAAGGTGTTTCATGGAAGTAGATCACCTTGTTTTTTTGGAATAAATACAAATTAATCAGATCTCATTCACCCATATGATGTAAGAGCACAGTATTGATAATACTCATGAGATAATTTGTCTAAAGTCTATGTGTTGAGTATCACAGTATTACTTCATCAGAAGTGTTTATTGAGCGATACTGGCCCAGAATCAACTTTGTTTGGGCTTCAGGAACTTCTCTGCAGCATGGAGCTCTGTTCTGTCTTCCAGGTTTCTTTTAGGTTTATTGCTATATTCTCACTAGCTTGGTGCTTTTGGCTGGTGTTCTGGCAATATGGCAAAACAGAAATATCTTTTAGAAAAATGTAGAGGAATGGAAATATTTCAAAGTTGCATGCTCAGAGTTAGACATCTAAATTCATATAGCAGAAGAGGAAACTATAAATTCTTGTTATCTTAAAGAGAAATGGATATCTTACCAATCATCTGATCCAAGCCTGTTTCTGTATTAGTACTTAGTATACAGCAGTGTCCATTTTGTATTTAAGTTCTATCACTTTCTCAGTTCTTTACTTGACATTAAATCACAGTCACTGAGAATAACCTTTAAGCTCTTCAGAACCACATTATCTCCCTCTGTTCTCAAAGGTTTTTGTCATCCCTCAGCATATGCTTTGTCTGGTTTTGATGAAGCAGGGTTCACACAGTTCCCCAGGTCACTAATGAAAATGGATAGCACAGAACCCAGTGCCAATTCCTCTGAGATCTCAGTTCATGTATTGCTCCCTATTTGGAAGCTCTGCTGTTGCTACTTCCTTGCTTTGTGATCTACCAGCAATTTTTTATGTCTGCTGTGGTATTTTTACCAATGCAGTAGTTCTTTAGGCAGCAGCTGTGCAGTGCCTGGTTTTGGTGCAGGGGCAGAGGTCCTTTCAACTAACACGGAAAATCCTTCACCTCTAGCTAATTAATTTTTAGTTATTGACTTCTGTACCTAGTTGACTGTGTGTGGGGTTTTTTAATACCTTATCACTAAATTTCCTTTTTATGTTTTTCTGTCACATTCTGGATCTGGAAACTACATGAGTAAATTGGTAATTTCAAATGGCTTTCGGGTGATGTCTTAGAAAATTAACAGACTATCAGAATTAAAAAAAAAGAAAATCCCATTTTTTTACCCTATTTTTGGCAGAGAAAGTCAGACTAAGAGAAAATAGGAAGTTAGGAGTTGCCTCAGTTAGTTTGTCTCATAAGTAGTCAAAATCTCTCTTTGAAGAGCAACCCTGAGAAAGAGATGGTGCTCAAAGGGAGATTGTGCTCACGTGAGCACGTAATGGGGGCTTGAAACACTAGTTTTGGTAAAGGTGCCGTGGAAAACAGGCATGTGTACTGCCAAAACATTTCCACTCCCGTTCTTCTTGTGGTGTACCTATGTATGAATGTTCTTCAGGCAGTTAAAAACATGTCAGAGTAGCACTCCTATGTCTTTTGCAACAGTCTTATTATTGAAGGATTCTTATCAAACAAGGTGCACGTAATTGGGGCTTGAAACACCAGTTTTGGTAAAGGTGCTGTGGAAAACAGGCATGTATACTGCCAAAAACTCCCGTTCTTCTTGTGGTGTACCTATGTATGAATGTTCTTCAGGCAGTTAAAAACATGTCAGAGTAGCACTCCTATGTCTTTTGCAACAGTCTTATTATTGAAGGATTCTTATCAAACAAGGTGGAGTCAATTATCTCTTTCTGCATGCCTTGCATTCCTGTGCAGAACTGATTTCTCAGCTTTCCTGCAGGTTGATGCTGGACTCAGTACACATTGAATACTCTGGATAGAAATACTCAATTTGTTTATTGGGATGAATGATTTCTTTGGTCATATTGCAAGAATCCATAATTTTATCAAGGAACCCTATTCAGCAAGATATTTAAGCATGTTGCCTAATGGAACTTCAGAGATGCTTAAAGCTAGTTATGTGCTGAAACAGCATCTCAGTACATAGTTGATGTTGAGTATGGCCTATGAAGGAGTGAAACAATTTAAATCATCTTATACTGAAAATGTCTGGTGATGTTCTTGCCACTTCTAGACTACATGTCTATTGTCTGGCTGCCCTAGGTTAGATGATGCTTATTTACTGTCTGGAGGCAGAACATGAATTGCCTAGTGACGTTGGTCCAAAAAAAGGCCTATATCTGTACAACCACTCTAAGCAGACATCATTCCTTTTTAGCCTAAATCATACTCATGGCTTGGAGACAGCCTTTTTTCTTTTCCAGAATTAGGTTTGATGCGACATAAAAATAACCTAGATTTAAATGAAGCACTTAAAATGAGTGCTTTACATTGTAGTGATTGAGCCAGCAATACTTGCCCTCACGCTGCTAGCCTCTTGGAGCTGAAGAATTTTCTAATGCAAACCATAATGTAAAATTCATTAGCTACCAGTAGCCAGCTTTCTGAATCTGCTTGAGCTGATGAATTAATTTTCATTTCTGAAAATAGTCATAAAATGTTGTGTATGATAAATCTATGTATTATAGTGGCTTTTAGATGCCAGTATCATAAATCTAATGTACTTAAAGCTTACAGCTGGGTATGAATTAACACATTCTCAGTGTAAAGGAATTAAGGTGCCCAAATTACTTTTTAAATGAGTAACATGTGCTGGGCACGTTTGCCATAAGTAAACTTTGAAACTTCAGAAGGAACTGTATGTGTTTGTGTGTGCATCCATGCAGATATGTATGGCTTTCTGGTATCCCAAAGAAATGAATACTACAAGTGCAACTACAGTTATTTCTCTCTTTTTATAATTGCCTAGGAAAAATTTTATAGGAAGCTTTCGCTTCACAGTGACAGATTTAGATTCATCTATTGCTATTGCATGCAGTGCATAAAAGCAAGAAAAATAAAGTCATTAAAGCTTCCGTTCACCCAATTTAGTTGTCAAAATGCATCTGTGAGTTAGAATAAAAGAAGAGGACCTTCAGAAGAACAATAAGATACTAATTATGCTAAAGGGCAGACTGAAAATTTTCACCTTTTTTGTGGACAAGCAAGATTCATTAAAATGATGAATTTTAAGGTATTAGTCTGAAGCCTTAGCATAATGGGGTGAATACGACAAGATTTCCTTTGTAACTTTGAGCAATTTATTTTGGGTGTTTCTATATCAAGTCTGTGCTGTGACCAGGAAGTTAGAATCAACCTGACTATGAATGGAAAATTGCTATTGACTAGTTTTTTTTCTCAGACCAGAACTCACCGTGATTAGCTTTTCAAGTCTGATTTGAAATTGCCCTAGGACTGAACCAAAAAATCAGGATTTTCATCTGGTGGATGAGAACATAAGCAAGGAGAAAAACGGATGTTGCTTAGCTGTGTCCCAGTTCAGCACAGTTGGAGCTTTTTCATATGGCAACCTTTCTTCTCTCTGATTGACCCAACTGACTCATAGCACAAGTAACATGAGTCCTCACTTCTGCTCTGTAATACTGTGCTGTGGTACTTCCTAGACCCTAACAGGGACCTGCTCAGGATGGAGGTGGCTGGTTTGCTAAGGCTGCCTCTTAAGTAAACTACTTCTTGGGAAGTAGAGTGACCAGTGTTTGCTTTTGGCAAGGGTCTATATATTGCAGTTCCTAACTGGGTGCTGTAAATACTGAGGGGAAATGAACTGCCTGAGCTTCTCCTTACCAGTGTTTGTGACACTCTTCATGCTTCCGTATGTGTGCCACAGGCACAGATTTAGCAGGACAAGGAGCTACAAAGTTCTCCTCCTCCTTGTAGCTTCTATGTCCCTTAGTGCTGGACCTACCTGAATTCCCAGTAGCAGTTCAGTTCAGTTCAGTGTTTTTCACCCATTCTACCTAATCAGTACTGGACTGACCTAAAAGTGAATCAGATCTGTTTCAGTCACAGCAATACTGAGATACTGATTGCACTAAACATGTACTGATTTGAGTTCCTGCCTCTGACTGTGACTATCCATCTACGTTGGAAACCTGGCCTGACCAAGGTACAAGATCACATACCAAGGTGGCTCACAAGTCATCCACAACGATCTTTCTAAAAGCTGTCAAAGCTAGCTTGGGTAACATCTGTAGAAGTCAAAGTCACATTATTGGCTGGAGTTGAACACACTCAGGATTTTCAAAGGAGCCTGAAGCAGTAAGTGTCCAAATTGTGTCCAAGAGTAGTTGGAGCAGCTGAGTGTTAGCTCCTTTGTGTCTTGGAGAGTCTCCATTTTTGATGGTGTCCCTAGGCATGAAACTTCTGCTGTTAATATCGGTACTATGGTTATATAAGGCTGAAGTCTTCGGAGACTGTGAGCTTGCCCTTTACAATAAGTGCTTAATTAATGAAAATAACGTACCAAAGAACGTCATATAGCAAAAATAATAGCTGATGTACTTTTCACTTTAGTCCTCTTGCTTTCAGGTATTAAGTTTTGCTATGGGCTGAGTTTATGTAACACCTTAATTTTGTATTTTTCACAGAAATGTAACCTGGAATAATTTAGCTATCCCAGACACCCACTGTTCCAGAGAGCTAGAAGAAGGTTACCAGTGCCCACCTGGATTTAAATGCATGAACCTTGAAGATCTGGGACTAAGCAGGCAAGAGCTGGGCTACAGTGGCTTTAATGAGATAGGTCTGTCCTACTGGTAAAATCCATTTCAGTATCCATTTAAAAATGTTTATGAAATTCATAGAACAGATAGCTCATGTCTGTGCTGAAAAGATATCAAATGCAATCAGCATTCTGCTCAAGTAGAACACATGTCAGAAAGAGAAGCTGTGCTATTTGCTTTGGAGTAATGAAGTTATAATCTATTTTAATATTGCCTGGGATCCCAGGATTTAAATAGCTTTGAAACAATGTCTTTATTTAAGAAAAGTCAACTGTTGATTATCACCAGTATGCAAGTGCGATGAATAATTTGTGGTTTATTTATGATTCATTTTAGAGTATATAATTCATACCATATGTCTAATTTTAGTCGTAATTCCCATGCAAAAATCCCACCCAGGTTCCTTTGATAATCACCTTGATACTAAAGAAAAAGGGGAAAGAAAGGGAGACCGTGTGTAAATCTGTCAGTCTTGATCCAAACTGTGTAAGTCAGAACAGCATCCAGAGAAATGATCTGGAGTCAAGCAGATTTTGCAGTCCAGGTGCAGTCTGTATTCTGTGAAGAGCACTGCAGAGTGCCCAGGAGAATACATTCTCTGCTAGCTGCAGTGTGTCCTGCCATCCCCACGGGGAAACACGCCTAGAGCAATAATTCGGGAAGGTGACAAGAGCATGGGCAGCAGTGGCAAGAGCCATATCCAAATGGAAAATATACAGTCACCCTGTCAGAACATTGTGGCTACCTCACATTTATTTAACAGACAAAGGTCCAGCTGGAGCCTGCAGTTATAAATTTTTGTTTCAGCACAGGTAGGGAAGTCCCTTCAAATGATAAAGCACATCTGCAGGCCATATTCTTTCTGCTGCATCTCTCTGACTCTGATAAGCTTTATTTTTCATTTTTCCTGTCTTGAACTCCAGACTTTTATCCCGGCCCCAGCTGAACTTGAAGGTAATAAAAAGGTTTAATGATTGAATAACTGCAATCCAAAAAGGGTTTTTTTTTGACTGTTGAAAGCCTTTGCAGCTGAAATCACTTCAGTTGGTTCCCAGGCTGCTGAATATACACAATGAGCCAGAGAGTTACAAGAAATAGTCCCAAAGTCCTGTTAAAACAAGTATTCTATGATACCAAATATGTCCAGACAAAAGCTGTCACTTGTTTCCTTTCTTTTTTCTCATGAGAAAGGGAGGAAAATCCTGATTTCAACCAAGCTCCATTCTGTTTCCTCTGGGAGTCAGAGTGTACCAGTTATACCAGTACTGCCAGCTGAATAGCACTGCTGATCCTTTTTTTTTAGAAAAAAAATTCAGTAGATCTCAAAGGATAACCCTGTCTGATCTCAAGAGAGCCTTTAGATCCTAAGTTAGTGGCATCCTGCCATGCCTGGGTGAAGATGAGCTGAGTTCCCACCAGAAGGTGCAGACATCCATGCACAAGTTCTCTACTTTGAGATGGTTTGGCAGGGCAGCATGCCATAGGTGTATCAGTGGAAGAGTTATGCCTCAGATTGAAATCACCCTTCTCACTTTGATATGCAGAATTATTTGTGGCATTGAAGGCAGCTGTGTATTCTAACTGCTTACCTGGTCACCAGGGAAAAGTCTTTGCAACGCCTTAGACAAGCTTAGGTGGGTAGGAGATTTGAACAGGGCTCAGAGTTCTTAACAAAGACAGCTAGTATGTTTTTAATGATGGAGGCAGGTTGGCAAAGACAGGTGAAATACTTTGTCCAAGGGTGCCTGCAAAGCTGGTTGATAAAACAGGGCTCAAACTCTGCTCTCCTGAATTGCTGTCCTGTGCTTTATGAACAGGTCATTCTGAGTGCTGCATTTTAAAGATCGAAGATGGCTAATGGACCTAGGAGTCTTGGCATTGATAGATTGATTTTGTCTGGAAATTGATAACCAGGATAATAACATCTCTTGGTAGAGCAGCCAGAAGCTAAGTTGAATATCAGTTGAAAAGTGATTACTAAACTTTAAAATACTGGGTAGGACACAGTAGCTCTGCCACAAAATGTTAAATAAGCTTCCTCAAATTAGGAGTGTTATAAGCAGGGTTATAACTGGCAAGTTTATCAGTATTTTATAAAGCTTCATTTTGTGATGTACCTTTGTATGTAGTTACAGGTAAGTAAAGCAGTAGATCTTTTCTGTGTGATTACACTGTTTTATTGTATATATTCACTGATATTTTACTTGCAGATATTATTATGCAGCCTGTCCACTTGGTTCCTGAAATCTATCATTACAAAAATCACAAGAGCATAGCAGTTTGGCAGCTACTGTATAATTAGTAGCACTTAATTTGTGGTACACAAGTACTAGCTATGCATATTTGAATTTGGTCATTTTTGTTATTTTTATGTCTCTTGAAAAAAAAAGGGAGGGTTTTTTTACAATTTTATTACTGGGTGAAGACCAAGCTGTCCTAATCAGCTAAAAGTTACTGGAGTTTTTTATACCATGACAGCTATGCCAAGTATGTAGTTTCCTATTTGGAAAGTCCCTTAATTTTGGCCGTACTCTGCTCCTGCTTTTATAAATGGCTTTGGCTGCAAAGGAATGAAAATTGGAAAGATGATAGTATAAGTTTAGGTACTTGGCAATATATTTATTTCTGAAGTTGTCTATTTTTAGTTTTGAAGTGTTCTGTTTATCTGTTTTATGGATGGTTCTATGAAATTATGTACATATATTTTAAGGAAGAACCTAGTTATAGACTACTGATAAACATGACTTGAAGTAGTCAAGATAATCTAGGCCATCCCCTTCCAATGTGAAGCAGACTTCACAGTTTCCCAGGCAATCTATTGCACTGCTGCATTGTCTGTGCTTTTTGGAAGATTTTCCTAAAGTATAACCTGAATATTTCTTTTCTGCAATTTAAGATTATAATTTCACACCTTACTCACTAATGACATAGAGAAAATTTTTGAAAAGCTTTTCTACATCTTTATGACTGTCATTATGCCTCTTCTACCCTCTGTGGCCTGGTGGCCATATAGCTCCAAATATTTCAGTCTTTTTCTATAGGACTTATGTTTTATACCTTAAATCATTCTTATTGTCCATCTCTAGACTTTCTCCAGCTGATTCACCTCTTTGTTGAAGTACAGTACTGGCAGAATAGCCCAGAAGTGCCATTACTTTATGTGGCTTTAGGCTCTATTAACATTTTCTACATCCCAGTGAAATCTTTTTCATTTTCAGAACAGCATGTTATGGGTGATTCATGTGTTTTTCTGATTTGTTACAGCCCTTTTGTCCTCCTGAAAGAGCTGCCATCACTGTTTCCCATCCTATATTTGTTTACTTGATTATTTCTTTTTAAATGTAGATCCTTAAATTTGTCTCTGTTGAATACCATACTTTCTTTTTGCTTCTTCCAACTATTTCGTCATTTTACAAAGATCTGGAATTTTAATTCTTTCCTCCTGAATACTTTCAATGCCTCCAAGCTTACTTTTATCTGAAATTTCATGAATATAATTTATTTTCTATCAACCTGGTCAAGAGTGAAAAAGAAATGAAAAAAGAACCAGTCCAAGATGAGAGTCTCCTGGAACCTCATCTGACAGTCCTCCTTTCTGACAAGGTTGCCAACTGCTCATGAGGACACTTATAAAATGGTTTTGCACCCAGCACAGAGTAGTCTCACCTAGCCATATTTTGGTATGTTGTCATGCTGAGACAATGTTAAAAGCCTTTTAAATTCAAGACATAGACCATAGACAAAAACTGCTTCCATTCAGCATTTGTACAGCAATAATCCAATGAGATTTGTGCCATAGGTTCTTCAGTGCCTGCACCCTCTCAGTATGTACTAGTGATATAATGCTTACACCTGATATCAGTGAAGGCAGTTTTTCAAACATGGGTGACATCACCACATATCTACAGCTAATGCCTCTGCTCTTCATTGTACATATTTCTAAACTGGATATAGAATGAAATTAACACCAACTGGTTTTGCCTGGTTTTGCCAACTTTATCAGTGTAACCTCTAAAGTAGTCAGCTGAAGGCCTGGGCAGTTCTGTCTGTACCTCTAGGAAAGCTGGGAGCAATAGTAACGGAGGTCTGCCTTGGAACTGTTTGTGAAACTGGAGAATAAATGAAACACTGAGTGGAGAACCAATTAGCTAAGACCTCAGTACATCAAATCTCTTTCTCTTTGAAGTTCTGAAATGGGAGGAAGGAATAATCTGCCCTCCTTGCTGAGGTGTCTTCAGATGTTTCAGGTTCCAGCTGATGGGAGGCTACAGGAAGTTACTGCTTTCTTCTAGTAAGTTGCTCATGAACTTGGTGGAAACTCAAGTACAATTCCCAACAGTCTGACACAGAACTTGACTTTTAAAGTAGGTGTTGTTCTTATACAGGGGGGGGGTCTTCATCTTAAATGGAGGCTTTTATACTTCAGGATGCCTGAGATTTTTTTTTTGAATACTACCTGTGAGGCTGAGTGGGAGTAAGAGAAAGGATATGAATGAAAGGCTTGGTTGGCTGTGTGGATGTGGGTGGCAAAACTCCTTACTATTGACTATACCAGTATCGTACTGTCAAGCTCTTCTCTTTCTCAGACTTTTTAGCTGATTTTCATTCAGGTGTCTATAAAAAGCTTGATGTTTCCTTCATAGTAGAACAGCCTTCAGCCTTGTCTCCCACTGAGAGCATCAGGTACATTCACAGCTGGCTTGTTTTTTCTTTCTGATTTTATTCTCTTCTCTGTGATTTTCCTAGCTGTGTTTAATTCCCTAGGGTGTAGCTGATAGCATGACAGTATCATAAAGTGTGCGAAAAAAGTTGAGCTAAATATGGAGAAAAATGACCTTTGTTTTGTGAATAAACCCCAGTAACTGTACAACTCATTAGGCATGTGATTGTATTTGCATAAGTATTTGCATCTGAAGCATAAATATAATTGTTGAATTAAATAAGAGTGTGCAAGACTTGGCAATTGGAGAACTATGACAAGTACTTGTGCCTTCCATGTCATTGTTTATCTGGATATGTGTCTACCTTTAGTCAATATTTAACATGGCAGTAGTTACTATCAGGGCCACACTAAGGATGTTGGTAAAGCTGCCTATGTGGGTGCTGCTGGAAAGGGTGCCACATAGACACAAGTGTGCCAGAACCTTCTCTGTTGCTGGATCCTGGGCAGTTTTCCTCTTTACCTGTGCTTTCCACACAGTACATATCCTTTTGCATTTGGATTTTTGTACCATCTGGTTAGTAATCATTCCATGTGCCTCATGGGTGCAATCATTTGTAATCATCTACAGATGCACACTTGCAGCTACGTTCTGATTTTACTCTTCATGTAATCCTAGAGAAAGTTTTTTTGTGATTTAAAGTGCTACACATTGCTTCAGATATTCTCAAAAGGAAAAGTAAGTCCTGAATGAAAGATACCTGAAAGTTAAAATATATCCTACAAAGTAAGTGAGAGAAGTTTTACTTGAAAGGTCATTCTGAAGGAAGATCTTACGCTATGCTGTATCAACCTGTCAATCACTAGGGCCAGTACCCTATTATAACATCTCATACCTGCAAAGTGCATTTGACAAAGACTGTCAGATTGATGTCCCTTTTACATGTAGGAGGTAAGCACACACATGTTGTAGCTTGGAGATACATAATGAAATTTCCATGAGGAGTGTCCCAAAGCACATACACCTTACTTGCCTTACAGTGGAAGTGGAGATCCTCCAATGACACAATGAACCAGCAAGATCATCTCGTTTAATGGGCTGTAAAACAGCAACAGAGCTTTATATCTCAGATAGCTCTCACTTTTATTATAAGTAGTTTTCCCTTATAATAGGTGACCCGTAATTTAAATATTCTTGGCCATGCCTACAGCTGAAACCCTTTTTTAAAGTTGGTAGTTAGAGGAAAAGGTTTTTGTCACTCTGAAAAATGTCTGCCATGATTAGATTAAAAGTGGACATAATTGAATGTTTGTGAAAGGAATAATCACAGTGGGGCCAAGGAGAACTTCCACAATTCACTTATAGGTATTGTTTTAAGGAATGACTTGTAGAGGGCTCAAAATAGCCCCTTTGTTTACCCATAAATTACAATTTTATTTATCAAGCATAGCAGTTACACTGGTTCTCTTAGGAGTTCCTTTATGATGGAGAAAATACTTTTGAGTGTGCAACTAGTTTTAATTGCAAAGGTGCTGCTCTGAAACTGAAAGAAGATTGGGGTGGCATTAGGTCTCTTTTTCAGAAGGAAGGAGTTAAGGTTAAGATATTATGCCATGAGTCTCCATTTTGTGCTTCACTGCCACAATCTGTTATGTACATTTTCCTTGAGAGATTTAATGTTGTCTAGAGGTTGAGTTCCTGTCTCTAAGATTCGAATTCACAATGACTGAGTAGTGTGTTGAGTCGTGAGGTGTGATGGACAAATGAAATCCAAACAACTGGAAAGGGAAGAAGGATGTTCACGCCAGTCTTGAATAAAAGCTGAAAAATAAGCCTAAATCAGATCCCAAATTAAATACTCCTAGAAACAGGAAGCATTCAGAGCTGCAAGTCCATTTGTTAGTTTGGACACCTGTATCATGAATTTGGCTTCAGGAATCATGGAATGGTTTGGTTTGGAAGGGACCTTAGAGTTCATCTAGTTCCAAGCTGGACACCTTCCACCAGATCAGTTTCCTGAAAGTCTCATCCAGTCTGGCCTTGAACATTTCCAGGGATGGGACATCCACAGCTTCTCTGTGCAATCTGTTCCAGTGTCTCAGCACCCTCATAGTGAAGAACTTTTTCCTTACATCTAATCTAAATCTACCCTCTTTCAGTTTGAAGCCATTACCCCTTGTCCTATTACTACATGCTCTTATAAAAAGTTCCTCCCCAGCTTTCTTGTAGGACCCCTTGAGGTACTGGAAGGCTGCTATAAGGTCACTTCAAAGCCTTCTCTTCTCCAGGATGAACAACCCCAACTCTCTCAGCCTGTCTTCGTAGCAGAGGTGCTACAGCCCTCTGGTCATCTTCATGGCCCTCCTCTGGACCTGCTCCAACAGGTCCATGTCATTCTTAACATTGGGTACCCCATAGCTAACACAGTACTCCAGGTGGGGTCTCAATGTGAGCAGAGTAGAGAGAGAGAATCATCTCCCTTGACCTAGTGGCCATGCTTCTTTTGATGCAGCCCAGGATACGGTTGGCCTTCTGGGCTGCAAGCACACATTGCCAGGTCATGTTGAGCTTCTCCTCAACCACCACTCCCAGATCTTTCTCCATAGTGCTGCCCTCATTCCATTCTCTGCAAAGCCTGTATTTGTGCTTGGGATTGCCCTAACCCAGGTGCAGGACCTTGCACTTGGCCTTGTTGAACTTCATGAGGTTTTTGTGGGCCTATTTGTCAAGCCTGCAGATGGCATCCACTTCCACCAGCGTGTGAACCAGACCTCACTGCATGGTGTCATCAGCAAACTTCCTGAGGGTGCACTCAATCCCACTGTCCACGTTGCCAGCAAAGACGTTAAACGGCACTAGTCCCAACACTGATCTGTGAGGACCACCACTCACCTCACTGGTTTGCACTTGGGCATCAAGCTGCTGACTGCAGCCTTTTGAGTGCCACCATCCAGACAATTCCTTATCCACCAAGTACTCCATCAGATCTAGGTTTCTCCAATTTAAAGACAAGGATGTCATGCAGGACTAGTGTCAAATGCTTTGCACAAGCTAGGTAGATGATGTCAGTTGCCCTTCACTTATCCACAAATGCTATAACCTTGTTGTAAAAGGCCACCAAATTTGCCAGGCACAAGACACTGATACCAGTAGCTTTTAATTTCTCTGGCACTCCACCTGATATAACCTGTTTGTCTCTTGGTGGCAATATTAGTAGCCAGTTGGTCTTTCCAGGGCCCTGGCATTGGCAAGAGAGGTGGGTGGATTATGACTGATTAGTTGTCCTAGGCAACTGCCTACTTTGCCAGCTCTGAGACTTCAGGGTCCATGAGGAACAGTGACTTATGAGTTGATGAACAGAATAAAAATTCTATTTGCAGGTTATTTGTTCAAAGGAGGAGGTACAGTTGATAGTGAAAAGGATTGCAAGGGTATTTTCAGCCTCCTAATATGCCTCCTTCCTCCCCACCACTGCCCTTTCACACTATCATCTCCACCTGAATGAAGCTGGTGTCATTTTGCACAGACATAGATGGCCAGAAATGCAGATCAGCGTCACCACCACAGACTGAATCCCTTGGCTCTGAGTCATTCGGTATCTGGGATAATAGGGAGTGATGCAATTGTAGCTGTTAAAGGCTGAGAGATCGACCTCTTATGAAAGTGTTGGTTCAGTAATGACTGCATCAAAATTTGCGGTCAGACCCTTTTAAATTCCAGAGATGATATGTGTGCTTGATATATGTATTGAATCTTAATGCTCTGTTGATCCTTGCAAGTGCATCACAATATTAAATACTTTGATGAACAGGTCTAACCTTATTCCACTTTTGTAGCTCTTTGATTCAGGCACTTGTATGGAAAGTGCCTAGTAAGGAGGCCTTCTTCCATGATCACAGCCTGTGGAGGTATCATGTGGTAACATGATGTCCTAGTTCCATGTAAAAAGGGGTTCAGGGCAGGACCCACATGGAACAGAACTATGTACTTGCCTCTCCTCCCCCCCCCGAGAGAGAGAGAGAGACACTTTGGGAAAAAAAATGAAGTATATTGTTCAACAAGGAACAGAAAACGAAAAAGGGAGGTAAGGAAAATAATATATACAAAGATTAGGGGAAAAAATAAAAAAAAAAAATATATATACAAAACCCTCAGAAATTGTTGCAGGGTCCCACGGAGTGAAAGGAGAACTTTCCTCTCCGAGCTCCAAGGCAGGAGTGAATCCGTGCCTCTTCCCAGAGTGTGTGTGGGAAGTGGAGGGAATACAATGGTTCACCCCCACCCGGGGTCCTCCCAGTTGCGGGAAGGTCACGCCCTCATTCCAAGCCTCAAACCACAACACATGACAAGTAATAACAAAGTTAATGTGTGAAGGTGTCAGAATGTAATTAGGGAAGCCATTCAGACTGTCTAACGATGAAACTAATTTTCTAAATGTGAGCCAGAATGACTTAAAGCATGCCCCATTAGTCCACTGATTGAGAAACCAGGGAAAATCCTTCTTTCAAAAATGGTGACAGATTTTTGGTTTTCTCACTGGAATTCCTTCCTAGGCCTTGCAGACAGAGAGCAATTATAGGGCCCTGATCCCAGCAGAGGCAGTCGTGGCCAAAAGGGTATCCACTCAGGGAATTTAATTTCCGTGGGTTGCTGCCAATTAACATAGACATACAATCACTCATTCAGTTATTAAGAAGCAAAGGAGGCAAACAGTTACAGAGACACTTAAGGAAAACACCTTTCCTCCTTTGTCTGTCTCAACTTCAGTCCACACACCTCTCCTACCCATCTCCTATTCCCCACTCCTCTGCTTTTGCAGCACTGGAGGTGGGGGTGGCACAGGAAGGTTGCTGCCAATTAACATAGACGTACAATCACTCATTCAGTTATTAAGAAGCAAAGGAGGCAAACAGTTACAGAGACACTTAAGGAAAACACCTTTCCTCCTTTGTCTGTCTCAACTTCAGTCCACACACCTCTCCTACCCATCTCCTATTCCCCACTCCTCTGCTTTTGCAGCACTGGAGGTGGGGGTGGCACAGGAAGCTGGAGTTGGTGCATCTTGATTTTGGTTTTTGCTACTCCTTGTTTCTTACCCTTCTGCTGCTGCTTCTTCCTTCTTAATCATCTCCTTTGCTCCAGAATGGACTTAGCCATGGGCTGTGGTCCCTCCACAGGTATCCCTGCTCTGGTGTGCCCCCTGCCACCAAAAATCTGCCAGTTGTCTTCTTCAGGCACCTAAATAAACCTAGGCATGATGAGAGCTTAGCCCACCTTTACTTAGGCACCTTCAGAAGGTTACACACATTTTTAGTGAGTGCAGGGAAGTAAATAAAATCATTCATATGACCTATGCTGGTGAGAAAGGTTTGCAATCCTCATTGTGTTGTTCCTCCTGGGAAATAATTGTAGTTACAAAGGATGTTGTGTGCTGCAAGGAGTGAAGCATGGCTATGTGAATAAGGTGAACAAGTTCACTTTGTTCCTTAGATACAACAAACAGGTTGAAAGGGAATCAACTAATAAATCCCTGTTTAGGCTTGAGGCACAATACTTTTTTCGCTGGTTACAGTTTCTTAAGGACCTGCTTACAAGGCCATCTTTAGTTTTTCATCAGAATGTTTAATAACAACACGCTGGGAATTTCGTTTTTTTCTTTAGGGTTTCTTTTTTATTTGTCAAGAGAAGTACTAATGAAATTTGGTTGTTGAAAGTTGAATGTAGACAAATGTATTTAGGAAAGCATGAACATATTGTGTCAGTAATTGTCACTACCTATAAAAATAACTACCAGGAAGTGAAAACACATTACATCACTCCTAAAACCATGCTACAGTCCATGCAGAAGTTAATGGATTTGGCACAGGAAACACTTGATGAAAATCTCATCTTTTTTCTCTATACAATAAATTCATCTTCTTTAATGCTGGATTCAGTAATCCTAGAGGTTCCTGTGGGCCTTAGGACTGATCTGTATATTATTTGTTCTTTAGCTTGACAGTTTTTGTCTCAGTCTTGTATGTGGCTGAGAAGTGAATGACCTGCAGTCATAGCAGAGGAGAAGCAGTCTTCATCTTTTGCTTTCTGTTTTTCTATGATTCTGATACTTTGATATTTACACAAAAGATAAGAGAAATTAAGTAATGCCAGCTTACCATAGACAGTGAGTTAGTATTTTCTTTCATTTTCTTTCAAATATATGTCCTGTATTTTAGCATTTGTATTAAGTGTTGTTTGACTTGACTCCTGGTTTTACATTTTCTTGTTCTTCAGACATTTCTTAATGCGTCTAAAAGCTTCTGTTCTTCTACACTCTAGTGGAAAAAATGCAGCTTTACAGTAAGTTGAGTTTTCACTCAATACAAAAAAAGCATTTTTGATACGATACCCCTCTCACTTGTTTAGCCACTAAAAAACTCTTTCCTTTGAGGTTCCACATGTCAGTTTGTGCAAAGCCTAGCTTCAGAAAGCACAATACTGACCATCTTTCTACAGGAGTTTTACCTACCAACACCCTTTTCTGTTAGGCTCTTCAGCAGATATTTGCCATCATGTGAATCTGAAAATAGTGGAAGCTCTGTTCATCTTACATTATGCTTCCTTGTGTTCTTATTAGTATTATATCTCATACAGAATACAGGATAATATCTTTTAGATTCAATATTCTTGATATATCAAGTAGAAACAACATTTTAGGGAGTCTTGTCATGATCCAAAACAGTAAAGGTAGCTTTGCCTTGATGATTATTTTCCTCCAAAATTCCGGATTTTTATTTTTTTGGCCAGGCCATGTCTTTTTTGATGTCTTGTTCACATGCTGCCTCTCATGCTTTTATGTCACCTAGGTGGCTGAGTTACCACCTTTTTCAAAAGCAAGATTGTAAGACAGTGCTTCTGATTTTAATCAACTGAGTAAGTGTCCTGAGTTTGAAAAACAAAACCACAAACACACAACCCCCCCCCCAAACAAAACCAAACAAAAAAAAAACACAAAAATGCCAGTTCAGTCCCTTAGCTATTTGATGTTTCTGTGTGCTTGCCACTTTCCTCATTGAGGCCATTTTTGTTGCCTAGGTAATTAAGAATCTTTTTAAGCAATGGCTTAGAGATACTAAAAAAAATCTCAAAAATAATGACCGTTGAATTAGCTCTGTTACATTAACAAATGGTATGTGGGAAGTTGTAGAGGTTTGGAAACTTAGAGTAATTTGAACACCCCTCCAGAATTTTAATTTATTGCTGTGCTAATCCCAAAGTAATTGAGCCTTGCATTAAACCAGGCAGTCAGGTGAAACTAATGTGAATAGATTAGTACAGTTGTCTTGTACTGACAGTCAAAGAAAACTTTACTGCTGCTGAGAGAATTGAGTGGAACATACTTTCCCAGCCATTTCAGTCTGTTTTGTGTTTGTTTTCAGCAGGTAAATAGTTGGATCTGTGATGGCATAGAAGAACCTTCCAGAGAACTTTACTTTTTCTTTTATTCTCAGATTTGTTTGTAATTATGTATGTTTCCTGGTGGCCATCTTTTTCTGCTATGTATCGTTTGATATATCATTCATGTCATTGCAGTATGCTGCACAGAATTTAATGCCTTGTCTGACTCCTGTGCTGGGTGCTTCCTCCTATCTCTCTTTCATTCACATTTGCTCCTGGGAACACAGAAAGAAGGGTTTGAACAGTGAACCAAGATGTTTTGGTTAGATTTCGTTTTGAAAGTAAGCATTTTGAGGTTTTCCTTCTAGTACACCTTCTGACTTGTGTGATAAGGGTGGCAATGTTAAAAAAAAAAAAATTAAAAAAATTATTACTTGCTGATGTTAAGTGAAAGGCCTATAAACTGTCACTGATCATAAGCTGATGAGAAGTGATGGAAGAGCAAAGTGTGACAGAAAGGCAGTCTTTTCAGAAGGGTGTAAGAAAATTAAAGTTGAGGCAGGTCAAATGCAAGTTTTAATTGCATCTCATTGTGCTTTTTTGTACTGCAAGCTATATCACCTCAGACATATTGATCCCTTATTGACATAAAACTTCATGTACTGTTTCTTAATTTATCTTAAGTAGCATAGTGTTAAATTTTATGTAACTTTTCCCCTGTGATTAGCAGGAGATCACAAGCATAATAACAAAAAAAGATGAGAATCCAGTAGAGTTCATTGGCACCAGCACAGCTGTTAGGTTCTTACTGAACTACTTAAATATCCCCACCCCTTGCTTCCTACTCCTTTGTGTCTCCAGGGCTTATTTGCCCCAGCATAAGTGTTTAAGGGATCCTGGAATGGACCTTGCTGGGAAATGTAGTGCTGGAGACCTTGCAACTGGCTCTGCAGGACCCAGGCACCTCCTTGGAAGCCTTTGCACTGCATCCCCCGGGAGTCTGCAGGGTGTCAGTGCCACTGCTGCGGGCTGGGAGTTCAGTGGAGTGTAAGTGCTATTTCCACGGATGACCTTCTCATGCCCAGCGTCTGCTGCCCCTGCCCCAGCATGGCAAGGCCTCCTGGCATGATTTTGAGACAATATGTGCTCTGTGGAGGCAGAGGGGGAAAGTTGCTTTTGTACTGCTGCTACTGTTTACTTATAATTCCTCTGGGAAGTGTGAGTAAAAACATTCAGGTCTATCATCTACCCTGATAGTTCTTTTTCCTCAAATGCAGAATGCTAACCAAAGGGTCTGAAAACTTTGGGAGGCTAGCTAAAGGAATTGGAATGCATGCGTGCTTGGGAATGCCATGGTCAAAGGGAAATAAATGCACATTAAGACCATCTCCTTAATGAGGATTTACTAAGAAAATAAACAGAGAGAGCTGCTTTGAGCAACAACAACATCCCAGCCCACCAGTTTGTGCTTTGCATGAGAATTGAAGAAAGGCTTATGTCAAAGACAGTACCTATTTGTGTGGATAGCTATTCAACAACTCACAGTCTGACAAGGAAAATGTGAAAAAATAGAAAGAGGAATTAAAGGTGTGACAGTAGTGTGGGAACAGCCCTGAAACAAAAAAGCATGACTAATTTCAGCCACATTAAGGAGCAAGAAACTCTTAGCCAATAGGCAAAGTGTGAACTTAGGCAATTAGAAACCTGTCATTCCATACCAAGAAAATTAGATCCTATCAGTTTAATTATCACTCAGTGCCATTAAGACAATATAGCTCTGCATAATGAAAGCTGCATTTACTGAGTAATAGAGGTAATTGTTTTCGCAGTGGAAGATTTTCACTTTCAGACAAGAGCTTCTGTATGTGACCAATTTACAGGCTTTGACCTTCAACACTTGCATAATGCAAGGGACACATTATTTTTCCCTTGCCTCCTGAGATTTAATTATTTTGTCATAAACAGCATTTTCATAAAGTTGGTGCAAATTAGCAAAACCACCCACTACAAATACAATCTACAATAGTCATGCAACATGCCCTCTGTTACTGTAATTAGAGCAGCTTACCAAATCATCTTTAAGACCTTTGATTTGATAACACAGGGCCAGCTTGCAGCTTGGCTTTCCCACTTCTGCTGGGGATTAAGGAGGAATAATGCTATTCCAGAAAATCCAGATCACAGATGGTCACTCTAGAGGGGGTAGCACACACGGAGCAGAAGCTTAGGCATGACTCTCCAGCACATCAGCTCATCTGTGGTAGCTGACTTCACACATGCTGCTACCCTTGCAGTACCCTGTAGCAAATGTGTAATGGCTTGCTCTTTCATTAAATAGTACACAGTCTCACTTTATTACTCTGTTACTCAAATATTTAAATACTGAATGTTTCTTTTCCTAAGTGTCTTTTCCCTACTGTACTCAGGGACTACTGTATATTACTCCAGGGTCAAAGTCATGACATTGCTACTTGAAGAAATCCTTACACAATATCTAGTGCTCACTGAGTGGTATTGGAAAAGACCTAGGTTACAAGCTAAAGGAATAGTAAAATAGTTTGGGTCTCCCGTGGACTCCTGAAATATGTCTTCCAAAAAACACAAGACCATTCACTTCTGGTTAGTGCCTTTCTCTTAGCAACTGAGAAAAAGCAGAAATCACTTGAAAGATGTTGTCTAAGAACATAAGATACCTTATATATTCTTTATGTTATAGTTATATTTAATATATAATATTTATACTATATATTCTTTACACTCACCATAGATTTTGTTTGTGATCAAACTGGTGGCGAGGTCTTGCAGTGTCTAGTGGATGATCTGAATAAAAGTTTAACACATCTAACAAATAGTTACCACTCTTGTATTTTTCTATTACTTAAGACACGGTGTTGGGAAATACAACTTTATTTCTTTGCCACAGGGGCATTTTTCTTGTATGGATCATTTCAATATGCAAATAATTACTGTCTTTCCTAAAATCTCTATGGGTATTTTTAGTGGACAGACTCTTTAATGGTACAAGCTGCTTTGGAGGTTCTCCTTAATACTCAACAGAGTTTAAGACTTTTTGAAGACGTGTTATTCCATCTCCAGGGAAAGTGTGACTGGTCATCTTGGGAAGTGTCAAGATACATGACATACTGCAGTCAGCATTTTCCACTCTCATCAAAATACTCCTTTAGAAGGTTATCCTCTACTTTTCTGACAAATCTATACTACTGTCACCTTATAGTAAAGAGTACCATTACGATCAGTACTTTGCCTCGTTTCAGTAAGAGTTTTTGACCACAGTTTGTGCTTCCTAAGATTAGGTAGCTGGCATGAAGCCTCAACTGAAAAGTCTTTGTTCACAGCTGAAAAGGAATAACCCACACAATGGTATCACCTTTTTTCTTTTCTTCCACTGTGAAGAAGATTGCAGTAGCTAAGCTCCCAATTTTGGCACTTAAATATTTACAGTGAGATTGGATGGTGTTGGGCCCCTATATGCAGCTAAGCTGTATGTTTTTTAAATTCACAATACTAAAAGAATTAAAATTTAATTTTATGGCATAAAAGTCAAAAGAAGTGAAACCAGCAGATTTTGTGTGAGAAGACCTCATCAGTCACCTGTGGAGCGGGGGCATCTAACTGTTTGTAGAGCATGGATGCTCTGTGGTAATGTGTACGAGATAAAAACTTCAGAAATCTGTTCTGTTTCTCAAGGAGCTGATGCTGTACACAGCTGATTCATCTCGACAGAAGTTACCTGGGGGCTGACAAACAGATTAGTCACAACAGGACTTCTGTGTGTCTCTTCTGATAAACTGTGGTGGTATTTTCTTCTAATTACCTGCCTGTGGCAGGTTTTGCATAGTTTTTGTACCCGTGTGTGTACTACTTACATATCCTTCTCTATTTGACAAGTTTGCCATATACTGCATAAAAATATTTTTCTCATATTTGCTCTTCATTGGCTGGGTTTAGGCATTTTACTTAGAATTCTGAGGTTAAGTGATGAATTAATTAAATCCATCTACTATCATCTCTCAACCAAAAAAGCTTCAATTGTACTACTGTATAATCCTCTTCTCCAGAACAAACTGTTTTCTTTTTTCTGTTTTCTTTTGGTTTTTTTGCATTTCATATAGAATCATAATTCTGACAGTACCTGGATGTTTTGTTTTTGTCCTTGGTATCTGATACAGAACTGTGGAGGATTAATGGTGATCCATGGAGAGGCAGTGGCAGTGAATGGAAATTGCATACTGCAAAAGCCTTTTTAAAATGTCAGCATCCTCCCATTATTAAACCATAGCCATGGATATGTATTTCACTGATATTAATGTATGAAGATGGTAAAAGCCCTGGAAACAGCTAAGGATATTGACTGGGGTCATTGGGGTGAGAAATTCTCAGAGACTTTGAAAAGAGAAATTATGAAGAGACTTTGGTGTATCAGGGTTTTATCCTGGCTTTGAATAGTTGCCCTAGGAAACCTGTAGGTTTAATTTAATAGATGTCTGTGTGGTTATTTCACAATCAGTTCAGTCTTTGCAGTCTTTTACCTGGTTATTTTATCCAGTGAAGAATAATGATTCTACTACACATTTACTCAACCTGTGGTTAACCTGCTTTCTACAGCAATTTCACAGGAGTCTTGACTTAATCAAAATAGACAGTGTTAGTTGCTTTGCACCTGCTGTCTGCTCTCTTCTCATATTTTGCCAAATTTGTCGGATATGATGCTTTATGTTATACCAAGCTAGCTAGTCCCCATCAGCTTGTCTTTCTCCAGATGCTGATTTCATGCATTCCTTAGAAGTGCTGTAAAATCAGTAACACACATGCTTTCATGAATCTGCTGACGCAGTATTTCTAAGAGCTATAACTTCTGTTTTCTAAACACTTACTTCTGATCCTTACGCAGTCCATCATTTCAGTTAGATATTAGGGTCATCAATAGGTGACTCACTATGCTGAGAGCAGGTTTTAGAGTGTTTGACTGGTTAGATCTTCTGTAGTGAACATTTTTGACCAAAGTAAGCAGATTTTGTTAGTTTTGTACACAATTCATTTATCACAAGGACATGCAGGATTGCAGCTGTGTCCACAGCATCCTCGGGCACAATGGGGAAGGTGCAACTTAGGAAGAGTTTTCAGTGGAGAATTTCAGTGCAGTTCAGAGTAGAGAAATATTTTGTAAGAAACCCAGGCCCTGTACCAAGGAATGACCTTTCCCATCTGTTGTGCAGTACTTCATTAAATCAGCCACATTTCTGAGAACTTCCAGAACAGAGCACAGTGTTAATCCTTCCTGCATAACTTCATCAGAAGCATTCTTAGAAATTTCCTCTGTCAGAAAGCCAATGAAAATGAAATCATTAACATTTTTGTATTGTTTGCTGATTGAGGATTAAACCTGTGTAATGTCAAACAACTGGATTCTATTTGACGTAGTGGGGTTTTCTTTGGGGCCTGTATCATCCCACTTATAGGTGAAACCTTGTTTTTCAGCTGGAAGGAACCTTAGTGATGCTGTAGTCCACTCCTTCCTGTGACCACTGTTTGTAAAAGTATGAAGTCCTAATTTAGATAACTTAGGAATGGAGGAGCCAAAACAAGATGAAAAACTCTTTCAGGACTTCTTTCTCTGATGATTAGAAAACACTTAAAATCAGCTTACCTCTTCTTTGTGGCCACTTGTTTCAATGCCAGTATGAGTTTTTCTCTGTCTTTATGGTCAGAGACAAGTGCTTAGTGATATTTAACTTCTGTATTATTTTTTTTTTTCAACCTGAACTTGGGAATTTCCTGCTCCCAGAGGTTGTACTTGCATGTAGGTGTTTGGCCGTGTATCTTTCTGATGTGTAGCAGCACTCAGCCATATACTGTGAGAGCATGTGTGAACTATGGAATTTAGTCAGAGGTGGGGTTTGCACTGATAATACAATCTACTTGGCATTGATGTTTGCTCTACAAACAATGTGATATAGACTCATACTGCTCAAGCCTGGTCCTTTTTACAGCAGAATGGTTGTGTATCTGTAGGTACAGTGGCTGGTTTTCTTCTCCACTGGACCCAATGAGTTACTCCTCAAAATATAACTCGAAAATATTGTGGGATTTTTCAGACCCAAATTCCCATGAGCGTTGTGTCATATCCCTGATGTCACAGCCCAGCAGGGATGTGATTTTAGAACCCAGTATTGGAGGTGTGTACTGCACGAGGGCGTGTCAGCCTGTGGAAGATGTTGAGGTTGTGAGCCTGTTTGGAATAGTACTGGAGGTGTGCATGGGCTGGAGGGAGCTGCACTTGCTACAGGCACATGCAGGGGAACAGAAGCTACAGTACCTGACTATGTGAGTGCTTGTAGGAGTGCTGCTTTACAATAGTCTCAGGCTGTGGCCTGACATGTGTTAAGATCCACAATAGTGACATGGCTCAGGATGAGGCAGCATGAATGTGACATGAATGTGTCATTGTTGGAGTCACTGAAGGAGGCACACAATTCTGAATTTATAGCAGCTTAATGCCTTTGGGGCAGCTTTATGCTGGGGGTAGGCAACCAGACAATACCTACTGTAGCACAAGTTGGGGTGCACATGGACAATACATGTTGCAGTGTGCGACCTTTCAATGAAACCCTAAAGGAAAGGGTATTTTTAAAGTGGCAGAGTCAGTTTATAGCAAATCTCTACTTTGTGTCATGTGGCTGTGATGCTTTTACCATAGTATTCGGAGTCTTAGAGATGGAATGATCATCAAATCATGTCCTGCGTGACATTTTACTTATTCACAGTGTTACTTTACAACTCTTACTTTACAGAATTTAGATCTACAGCCCATGACTCGCGAATTCTTCCTTCAGGAAGGAAAAAGAAAAAAGGACTTTTTGCTGAAGAGTATGAGTTAGCCTTTTCAGAAGCAGTGGAAGTTGCCTCTGCACCTCCTACAACAGTTTTCCAGGCAAAACCCTAACACAGGGTGCTTTTTGCACTTTGAACTCAGTGTTATATTTGCATCATATGGAAAAGGTAGTGTCTATGTACAACTTAAATGCACAGAGATTACTTTATGCATGGTTATACCATTATTTTTATAACCAGCGAGGATGAGACACTGTACTGGCTTTACATGACTATGAGACAGTTAAGAGGATTTCCTCTCACCTCCTATCCCAGCTTTAATTTCCATAGTGTGCTTTTCATTTGTGATAGACCAGCACAAGATGGCCTTGCAAAGCTTCCTTTGCTCTTTGCACAATAAATAAAGGGATGCTAGACAAGAAAGCCATCTGGTTGCCAGACCAAATAATTTGCATCATCAGTACTATAGAAAGAAGCTGGGTGGTTGTTTGAAGCTTGGTGGATAATCCTAGCTGTAATATATAGGGGGAAAAAAAATCTTTGGATGTTTTTAGTCGGTGAAGTTCTTTATCACTAGATGTCCCTACAAATGCAGGTTTCATCACATACCTTGTCCACCTAATATTGTTACTTCATTTTCTCCTTTTGTGATTTGCTATTCGTGTTTTTTCACATTGCTGTGATTGTTTTGTCTTTTTTTTTTGTCTTTTAACATTATCAGTGATATATTGTTAGGATTAATTTCCCCAAAACTTGGTTGTTTACCCTTCTGTTCATTATGCAGATGGTAACTCAGAATAGTATCTGGTGACTGGAGGTAAATAAGTATTTCTTCCTATTTTTGAATGTTACTGTTAGGATTGAATATATTTGTCTAGGATTAAATAAGGTCATTTAGACAGTTATATAAAGGAAAACAGGACTTCCAGGTAAAGCATCTCAATCCCAGAGGTTCTTTCTGACACAGAATTCTTTAATGCTGTAAAATGGGAGAAAAACAGTAACTTTTCACAGGTTCAGCTCAACTGCCTGGTCACTCCCAAGACTGAGTCACACCTACGTCATTCCTTGTAGATGCATGCCTGATGTTTTCTTAAAGAGCTCAGAGGAGACAAATTCTACAGTCCTCTCAGTTATTCCAGTGTTTGTTATTGCTTGCTAGCAGTTGTTTACCTTCTATTTAAATTGTTTCTGACCTGAACACATGCATCCTGCTAAAAGTACTTAGTTGGTACTTTTACAAGTTCCTTAGGAGAGTCACTGAAAAGAGTTTTAATGCCAGGGAACCACAGATCTGCCTCCCAGTCAGTTTTGAAAGCGGACATTATTTGAGGTTCTCTGTTGCATTTGCCTTCATTTCGGAGGCCAGTCTCCCAGATGCTGTAAAGTGAATGGGTCTGAAAACAGTTGTGCTTTCTTCACTGTATCTTACAAAATCAATCTCTAGCTTTGTTAAGGCAGGAAGTTTACTAAGTGTTTTGAAAACAACATATAGATCAAATATACTGTTTTTGCAGTATTTTTTATGTTTAGTGGGGACTTCTGTGGTAGAATCTCAGAACCATAGGTCTAACTCTGTTTCTAATAAAGGAATGATAAAATGCCCTTTGGCTTCAAGCAGTAGTACTGGATTAGCCAGGATTGAAAATTTAAAACTTGCCTCCTTCAGCATCTCAAAGAATTAGACTACATCCAGCTATCTGAACATCAGCTCATGTGCCTGACTTTGGGCAGTGAGATTTAAAAATTGTGAAGATAATTTTCTCTTCAAAAATATTATATAAATGTGCTGGCAAAGCTTCCAAGGTAGGATCAGGATTTGCTTCCTGTTCTGAAAAACATGGGGATATAGAAACAATATAAACCTCTACCCAAGCCATAGCAGGACCTGCAGACATGTTATTGAGGATAACAGGATGTGGTTTTGAAGTCCAGCAGTAACTGTCTTTATATATGCTTTTATTCTTGAGTAAGTGAGAGATAATTACAGGTGCCTTTGACTTCAGTGAAGGGAGTGGATAGACTTCCAAAGGTCTTTTGTAAGGTGAAGAGCAGTCAAAGAAGTAGTCACTGCGAAGTAAATGGCACGCAGAAAGTCATCCCCGAATTCATGCATGTCACCCTTTGCAACTGCAGATTGAAAAGTTCTGATTTCATTTCACCAACTGAAAAACATTTTCTTTTGGAAAATGAGGTCTGTTTAGCTCATCTTTTGATAAAAATATGTTGAGGGTAGGTCTGATTTGTATTTCTTGGGAAACTGCTTCACTGAGCAATGCCAAAATTTTTTTTTTTTTTTTTACATACAAGGCCCTTTTTTTCCAAACCACATGTTCATTTTGCTCAGTACAAAATGCCACATTTTCCACTTTAGCAAAAAGCTTAGAAGAAAAATACGTTAAATATCATAGGTCCATAAGAGATTAAAGCAGCTTTGAGTCAAAACACACAGCTGACACACACCCACACAAAGAATAAACATCTTTGCAGGTAAACTTGATGCTGAGAAAAAAGAGAGAAGGCATATCTGAGAAAACAAAAAAAAAAATCATTGCTTTGACTGTGAGAAATCCAGGAAATTTCTGTGCTGGCTATATGGAACTATTTTTCAGTAGAACGTAAAGGTCAGAAAGGATTTATGCAGAAGTAGATAATACTGAAAGCAAGGTTTAAACAGAGTGTATTAAAACTTTGAACATTCTCTCTCCTCAAAAATACCTGGCAGTTTATACAGCTTCTCTTGCCAAAGGTTTTGATTTTTGCCTCCAAATAAACCTGCCAGCTGCTTAGTCTATTAGTGCTCGTCTTCCAAGAATTCTTCTGATAACCAGTAGATCTCTAGTACTGCAAACACCTTCTACAAGTCAGTCAAGAATAAAAGAAGTCTGATGTTACAAGAACTGGTTTTCAACTCAACCTTCTATTTTCTGAAGGAGATAAAAAAAATATTGTTGTCTATTCTCACTGACATACGTATATACATTTATTAAAAAAAAATCAGATTCTTTCTCTTTTGACACGCAGCTCTTGTAAAATCAGAAATCTTTAGGATAGCCTCACCTTAGACATTGATTGTATTGGTGTTTGAGGAAAGTGTAAAACTCTACTTATCCCACAAAGGTGCTCTGGGGTTTAGTGATCTATCTGCACTCTAAACCACTTCTCCCTGTCTCCATCTGCTCCCTAACTGCACATATCAGGCTAGTGGGCAAACCTGTCCCTCACATCAACAAAATAGGTAAATTATTTTACTTCTAGTGTCGTGAAGCAGGTGCCAGGAAGTACTTAACACATTAATAGCTGAGCAGGTCATTGAGTGAGTGTCATTTGGGTTTTTTTGTAACAGTTGATCATAGAGCTCCTCCCATTTAGGAAAGGACGATGTTGTCTCTTCAGTTATAGTCTTTTAAGATGCATTTGACAGTGTACATTTGCTTCTTTTGTTCATATTTGTGCAGGCTAATGAGATTTCTAACGTGTATGTTTTATAATGTCTCCTTGGCCAGCTTTACTGTTTGGTTTTATTTTTTTTTTTTGTTAGTTTTTTTGTTGTTGTTGTGTGTTTTTTTTTTCTTTCAGAAATGCATTGAGCTAAGTGCTGCTGCTGTCTTATTTTTGGTCACTGAATACTCAGCAGGTCTTGCTAGTTGGGATTTTCTACTGTTTATAAAAGAAAATAATAATACTGTCTTGCTCAGACATACACTACAGCCAGAGCAAATGAAATTAGGATGCTTTGGGGAGGGATATTTAAAAACATTTATCATGACAGTTGTTTCACTACTGATTGTGGGAGGGATAAAATTTCATGAAACTACTTTTGAAAATGTTGTCCCTGCAAGGGGCAGGGGCTGATCTCTGTTTTAGGAGAGAGGTTACATCCTCAGAGAAGTGCTTACAGTTCACAAGTGATGCCCAGAGGAACTGAATGAAACTGAAATTGAGCTTTAGGGCAGAGCAGCAACTTTATTGACTAGGTTCCCTTAAGATGTTGTTTCTGCTAATCTACAGTAAAAAAAAAAAAAAACAAAAATTATAGCCTTCATTAGCTATTGCACTGATATATTGTGGAATTTCCTTCTTCACTGCTTTCCTGTCTACCAGCATACCTAGCCTGCTGTTATTCATCATCAGACTGGCCAACTACTTCTCCCACACGGTCACTCTTTGGTCCTCTTCTGTCTCTTAAACCTCTGCCAGGGGTGAGGAAGTTCTTCTCTTAGTTATATTTTTGTGCTGTTGGGTTTTTAATTGCTGGTTGGTTGAACTATGTGGAACCTTAGGTAGGATGAAAGGATTGCACTGCAACTGGAAATAAGGAAATGCATTGTCATGGAGATCTATTAAAATATGCTGCTGTAGATTTGAAAATCTCTTGCAAGATATTTTTTAGCATTTTCTGGACATAATCTTTTTTACTTTATAGGCTGTGCTAGCCTTTTTTTTCCTGTAAGGCTTTTTGCCTTGAACTTCTCTGATTGTTCAGTTCTGGCTAATATAAGTATCACATTGAAAATGCTCCATTTAGGTCATGCAATTTCTTGTAATCCATATTGCCTAAATATGCATATAGGTCTCTGTGCATCTCCAGCTCCCTCAGTTATTCTTCTGTTCAGCTGAATCACTGATGTATGTTCTGATTAGCTCTTATAACTTTTAATGCATTTTTATTGCTTCCACACCTTTTCATGCTCTTGAGACAGTTGCTGCTAGCTGACCAGATTCAAGACTTGATGAAATGAGCCCTCACGGTAAAGCTTACAGACATGCTACTTATTTAATTCTGCTTTTGGGTACATCATGGTCCCTCTAGATACACAAATGCATGATACCTGTATGAATATGTTCTGTGGTTTCACTTGTCCACACTTCGTTCATCATACGAAGCACATATACTTTTTATTAATTAGGCAAATTAGCTGATGCCATGATGCATGTGCTAGCTTTGATTCTTCATGGTTGCACATAAACTTAATTAGAAAGATCTGTCTGATTATTGGGAAAGTTGATGCAACAAGTGAATAGTTTTGATTGACAGTGTATAAAAGTCAATGCTGAATTTACGTGCCTTGTGTGAAGGAAGATTTGCATACTTTGTTTTCTCTCTAACAAAGGGATCCATCAGTGTCTTGATTTTAGTAGTCACTCCTAATGTTTAATATAGTCTGAATGACAATCCAGATACGTAACAGCTGTACTAAGAACCTGCCTTAAATTTATCTTTTTAATACGACAACCCTTAAAGTGTTCATTAAATTTTAAATGTAACAATTTGTGTGAAATTTTGTTTGGTTTCTGGACTGTCACTTTTACTGTATGGTTTTAAAGGCATCTACATACATAATGTATTTCAAAAGAAGAAGTAACAGTCCTTTAAAAAGATGGCTCGTTTTCAAAGGAATAAGTTAATATAAATTATAGACTTTCTTCTGTTTAATTTTTTTTTATGTTAACACAGTTTTGTCATAACATTTATTGTAGCAGTCATTTACTATGACTGTACTTTGCATCAGAGACATTTCATTGGAAAGACTGAGGTGGTGGCAGACCCACCTTCACAGCATTTGTCACGCTTAAAACCAAGGCCTAGAGATTTCTGTATTCTTGATTCCTAGGTCTGAAAAGTGAGTTTGATTCTCTGATAGAGGAGAGCACAGCTATGGCAGCATCCTACTGCCAGGCTCCAGCCTGAAGCTCTGCCCGTTCTGTTGAGGGTGGGAGCCCAGAGACCCAAGACAAGTTGCGTTCTTAAAAGCAGGGAGAAGGAGAGGTAGGAGCTGCTGGCTGTGCTGCAGAGCTTCCAGGTAGTGGTGTGTGAGGTGTCAACAGAGTCACAGCTCAGCACTTCCTTGATTCTCATCAGCTGCCAGTAGATTTTGTGAAGTTGCCACACACAAAAAAAGCAGCGATTATAAGAGAGTGTGTATTAGCACTACAGCTGTGTAATTGCCAAAAGGAAAAAGCAGACAGTATTTATGCACATAAAGCCAGCTTACGAGCTCTGCTGACATTTTGGATCCCCGTTTGCTAGGTTATTTGTGCACGTGTAGCTGAGGAGCATTTTAATCAAAAAAGTATTAAAGAAAAGCAAATAGAAATACTCGTCTGGCTAAATATTCATAAACGTGCACACCTAAAGTTATTTTGAAGAATGCTTGTCTCTCTTTACACCATGGACTTGCTGACAAATGTAAACCAGATTTCTCCTTTTAAAGCATAAACCATTACATCAGGGAGCACAAGTGCTGTCTCGTGCAGGACACTAATGGTGTCACCAAGAATGAATTGCCATGCTTCTGGTTAGCCTGTGCAGCCAGTACACGTGCCAAGCCATTTGTATTGTCGCCTGGGTCAATGTATATATTGTCATATGCCCGAGTCACTTGTGCCAGCCAGAATGCAAGTCTTATAAGGAGCAGCTGAGGGAACTGAGTTAGTTTAGTCTCAAGAAGAGGAGGCTGAGATGAGACTTTATTGCTTTCTACAGCTACCTGAAAGGAGGTTGTAAGGAGATGGGTGTTGGTCTCTTCTCACAAGTAACAAGCTATAGGATAAAAGGAAAAGGCCTCACGTGGCACCAGGGGAGGTTTAGATTGGATATTTAGAAAAATTTCTTCACAGAAAGGGTTGTCAAGCACTAGAACTGGCTGCCCAGGGAAGCTGTTGAATCGCCATCCCTAGATGTGTTAAAAGTCATGTAGATGTGGTACTTAGGGACATGGTTTAGCTGTGGACATGGTAAAGTTAGGTTGATGGTTGGACTTGATGATCTTAAAGGTCTTTTCCAACCTAAACGATTCTATGATTCTGTGCCAACATTCGTACATTCAGATTAGTAAGCTAACACTTATAACAGTGGAACAAATTTCTAAACCACTTGCAAATAGTGAAACAAAGTCCATCAGCATTTTTTATGAAATTTGGCTGGCTTTTTGTTGTTGCATTACTAAACCTATAGAACAAATTGCATTGATCCTAGCACTGACATTTGCAATGTTTATCTCCTTACTGGTGGTTTTATGTGTACGATTGCTGTATATAGTCTGTCGTCAGATGCGAAAGATTCATCTTCTCCTAAGGAAAGCCATTCAAAATGAGGAATCAGTTCCACATCACTGGTGTTTCACTACACTTAACAAGGGTTAAAATACTGTTTTCAGACTGGCAGTGGTTTTTTTTCTGCTGTTGTAAGTTGGCACTCTGCAAGGTTTCTGTTTTGCCATCTTTTCCACAGCTCATTCACAGGGAAATGGCAGTAGTAGGGTTTGAGGTTTCAAAGGAGGAGCAGAGCATTGGCAGGTTTCATTTTTCTTTTCCTTCTTATTTGTGCTGGCTGGCAAACTGGCTGTTATGAGTTGGTTTGGAAGAGTACAATGGGCTGGATCATTCATTTGGAGGCCAGTAAGAAACCCCATGAAGCCACTGAGGACTTGATCTTTTTGTTGATTTCAGTCCTATTTACCAGCTGCTTCCCAGAAATGCCAACAACTTTGTCCTTTAGTTTCTGGGTGATTTTTATTCCCTTGTAGTTTCACCATAGCAATAGTGTAATACAGCTGGAAAATCCCGAGTGCACCCAATGCTTTACAAATACCTTGACAGTGAAAGTTAAGACACAGATGAAAAGCTGACTGCTCAGTGGGAATATCCATGCCTTGCAGGAACTTTCAGCTTCATGGTTTTGTCAGGGAAAGCGAGCAGGGATAGGAACAGGGTCAATAGCATTTCTATAGCCTAAATGAGAGGTCGTTTCTTCATGGACTTAACTTCCACAAAGCCCATCTTAAAGGAAGGCTACCTTTCAGTGTTCAGCACAGCCACTGGGGTCAGATGAGGCAGCAGCACCCGCTAGAAGGCTGCTTCGTTCTGCCAGGAAGCAGGAAAACCCATCCTTCTGCCCGCGGAGCGGCAGCCAACAGCCTCGCTGCCTGATGTTCCAGATGTGCCCGAGGTGCACGCTCACCATCTAGTGGCTGCTGCGACGTATGGAAAAGAAGCCTCTGTGGCTGGCATCTGAGGCATTTTGTGGGTGACAGCACCTCGCATTTTAAGCTTTTAATAACGCATACATTTTTTACTTGCCTGAGTAATTCCTAATTCAAAAGAAAAAACGACAAAATCAAACTTCTGTAATTCTATTTATTTTTTTTTACATAAAGTGGCCCTCCTGTAGGTTTTCTTTCTCAGCAGCTTCACAGCAGGCACAAGAAAACTGAGAGAACCCTGATGTGGTAAGCCCAAATAGTCGATAAACATGGATTACAGATGCAGAAAATGCTGGAGTTAATGGCATACCTAAGCTTAGTTTTCATTTTTCATTTCTCACGTGGAGTAGCAACAAATCACAGCACAAAGATATTAATAAAAGACAACACCTGATACTGTGCATTCTTCTCCTCTCATAATGAGGGATTTTGAACCAAGAATCAAGAACATAGAGTTGGGAGGAAAGGGTTCTCTTTTCAGATTTAGTGAATTTTCCATGTGACCTTTTCACTTGGCTCCTTTAATTCTGCAGTTATAAAATTATGGTGTTATTCCTTGCACTCACTTTTTCATGATGTCCATTCATAGCACCAGCACATTAGGACACATCACAGAACATGGTATTGTCACAGAGCACAGAAAATCCTGTGTGGGTGGGTACAAAATATGCATAAATATGAAATACTGCTTAAAGATATTATTGTTCTTCTGTCAACTATCAGTCCTTTTTCTTAAAATAAATACCTTCTGTATTCCTTAGGCATTCAAGAGATAGTGTTTTGGCAGGATAGGTTTCTTCAGTGACATATGGAAAATCATCACTTATGTGCTCTGGCTCTTTTAACTGTTTTTTCCCTGGTACTTTATTCATTTGTATAACGTGGAAGAGCCAGGTGACCTTGCTCCCTGCTTAGGTATGAGAACCAGTAGAATTTTCTTGTATTAACTATTTAGGTGTTAAGCAACTACTTCCTCCATGCCCCTTCAGGCTAATGCTCCCAGCTGGTAGATCTGAAAGAAGCATATTGAAGAAGACATAAGGTCCCTGAATTTCAGTGTTGAACACTCATAAACCTAATCATTCATTATTAGTAGGGATACAGTTTGTCTCTGATTGCTATCTTTTCTTCCATACGATATAAACCAAACAAAAATATTGTGTAAATTGAGCAAGATTCAATCTCTTTTTCCATACTTCACTAAATCTTTCATTTTCTGGATTTTTTTTCCCTGTTGTTTTTGATGACCACGTGCAGTTGTAAAGCACTTCCAAAGGTAGAAGTGTTTATTGGTTGCATAAAAGCAGTCTTTTGAGACTGATACAGATTATGATGTTGATTTGTGTAGTTTTAAAGTCTATATTGAGAGATGTTTTCCTTCCCTGTTTTGATTAACCATCCACATGATTAAAGGAATCGTTTTATTGTAACATCGTAATGTGGAATTTATTAGACAAGCTCAAGCAACAGTACTGAAACAAAACATTTCAAAGGTATATTCCTTTATGTTAGCTCTGTGGTCATCAGAATGTTCCTGCTAAATTACTTTCATTTTTCTTGCCACCAAGGTTTAGCTGCCTACTGAAACAAATAGGAAGATGATCATAAATATTTTCTTGATATTTTTATTTACTAAGATGTAACAGTATTCTAGATGCAGATGTTGAAATCCTACTCCCATATCCATCAAGTTACCTGTGCCACTATGGCTAAACTGATGATCAGTGTCCTTATAGTCATGTGTTTAACCCTCTTCACAGTTCAAAGCTTTTTCATGACTCAGATTTCTCACTGATGCTTGTGGTTAGAGCGCATGAACCTTAATCTAAATGTTCAAGACACTGGCAAGAAATGTCTACATTTTTAAGGATATGGGGCCTGTTGTGCGTCTGAATAGGCAGGCTCTGCAGGTTTTCAAGCCCTTCTTCCCCTTGCCACCAATATTCCTGCTTTTCTTACACAAACTGCAGGAGGTTTTGTGCTCTCACGTGCCCTAACTGTGGGACTCCTAGCACTCTGTGGTCCTGACTTCAGCCCTCTGAACTAGTAGAAGACAACACTATGCCACTGGTAGACAGAATATGGACACGTGTGGAAGAGGAGGATTTTGCCATTTGATCTTAGGGCAGTAAGTTAGGTATCATATCTGTTTCTTTGTTTTGTGATGGATCCCACCATCGCTTAAAATTCTGATACTTTCTCTTCCTCCATATGGCTTTGAACATGGTATGAAAAACAGAGCATGCCACTGTGAAAGGATGTTTTAATAATTTCCGCATTGACTTCTGGAAGATGTAACCAGATACTGAAGAAATACTAAGAAAAAAACAGAATTGGTTGCTGTTTCTCTTTAAATGTAACTTTTAGAAGACCGAAACCATGCAGATGTTAACTAAGAATTACTCTTCTTTTTGAAAACAAAACATTTCATGGTGTTGGATCCCTTACTGCCATGCCTTTATTCTGTATCCAGTCGGAACAGCATTTTCAGCAGTCATTAACAGCAGGGTTCCTGGCAGCAGCATTGAAAGCTTTATTGCTTTCTAGTCACACATGTTAAGTAAGAATATATGTTCTTAGTGGTGATTGCTTTCTAACAACCTTAAGAACACCTGTACCAATTATGTACAAGACAAATTTTTACTGTCATGTCACAGATGAACACTTATTATTTTAATTGGGTTAATTGTGCTTTTTTGTCCATTCACAGTACTGCTTTACTGTGGCAGATGGCCCAGTGTTATAAATACTTTTCATGACATCCCCTCTATTTTACTAATCTTCATTGTGAATTTCCCATTGGTAATGACTAATGACAGTTTCCTAGCCAGCAACTTTTAATAGATTCCTTTTTTTTTCTTAATCTCTGCCTGTCCTCAGCAGCACTGTTTTGTTCAATAATTTAATCAGTTCAGCAACAGTATAATATTAGATAATTGAACCATTGCTTTATGAATTTTTGAAATGCAAAACACCCATGAAGTAATCACTGATTAATATTTCAGTATTGATAGAGATCACTCTCTTTTCTGAAGAAATGGGAAAGGTTTTACTATCTGTGCTTGAATGCTTTTTCTTTCCTTTTATTTCTGTCCTTTGGTCCTGAGAATCACATGTAGTAAACAGGAAGGAATCCAATAACCAGAAAAATTAGCAGAAAGGATTAACATTTTTGCCTACCCACTATGACCATCTTAACCATTCAACACCTATGTATCAAAGAAGTGAAAAAATTCCATTCATCCCCCTCTTATAAGTGAATATTTATCTGCAAAAGGGACTCCCTAAGGGAAAAACGCCTCCAGGTTCATCCCACCTCTGTTAGCAGGCAAAAGGATTTAGCTGCTGCAAATTAAGTGGCAAAATATCAGCATAGAGCTCCTTAAAAGCTGGTGTGATTTTTTTGAAAACTCCTGGACTCAGGAATTTCTGACTAGACCCTCTCCTTCCTCTGTGTACTGGGTCAGACAGGCATCGGGTTCATGCCTACTACCTGTACGTTGCTGGCAGCTGCTGTGTTTTGCTCAGGGCAGTATTCCTCAGGCTCCCTGTCTTTTATCCAGGATGTTTCATGCCACAAAGCAGTAGTGGAGCAGAGTAAGGAGGTGGCTGTAGGACAATTCCCCGATTTCACAGCAGTTTGTGAGATTTCACAGTTTAATTTCCCAGTTTAATTGTGTTCCTTCTCAGAACAAAAAACTACTTCAAGCAAGAATGTTGTACAACCCTAACCACAGCCTGTATTTTGAGGCTTTCTTTGCAGAGATAAAGAGGAAGAGGGAGCTAGCTGAAACCTTTTATCAGTCTGACATTAGGATGAGTTTGGGTCTTCAGTTTAAAATTAGTAACTTCATAGCTTTTATTCAAAAAGGGTTTCTTCACATATAAACCCCTCATTACTTTTCTCTTCTCTTTTCCTCCCCTTCCCAGAGTGACAAATAAAGTTCAACTTAAAAATGCTTTAATGTTTTTTCAGACAACACATGTATGTTAATGTAGCTGCTCTGGCTACCTGCCTGAACTTCAAAACTGTCAGTAGTCTGCTGTAGACACTTAGCTGTGTGTGCCTGTGTTGGGCACCTTCTCGGTGTACTGCTTACTACTCAAGCATTGCTGATGCAGATATTAATTTCTTTCATCTGAAGAATGTTGATCCTGATAGTTTTAATTACATCTGCCTTTCTTCACGGATGCTGCTGAAGTCACATGATGGGACAGATTTTGCCTTTGGAGATGTTTGCATACTGCCAGTGAACCCATCTAAGGGATTATGCATGTGTGTCCAGAGAGGGAAGGGAGTCAGTCTGGTCTGATAAAAAAAAAACCAATTCATATTCAATTGCAAAAGGAAATGCACCCGAAAAAAACTTCTCTTTGAAGGATGAGAGGAGAGCAGATACCCTTTAGAGAAAAGGAAAATAGAATAGATAAAAGATGATTGTTTGCTGATACTGAAAACTTTCAGGGGGGCTTAATGCCAACCATTTTCCTTTTTCCCCTGACAGGCACGAGCATATTTACTGTTTACGAAGCTGCTTCTCAGGAAGGCTGGGTGTTCCTCATGTACCGAGCAATCGACAGCTTCCCCCGGTGGCGCTCATATTTCTATTTCATCACCTTAATTTTCTTCCTGGCCTGGCTTGTTAAGGTACTGAAAAATGTGCTCTTTAACACCTGTCTGAAATGTGAATCGTGTTAAAATTGATTTCTTCTCTTTTCTGCTTGCAAGCTTTGAGTCAGCCATTCTTTCTTGTTCTCTTTTCAGAACGTTTTCATCGCAGTCATCATTGAAACGTTTGCAGAAATTAGAGTGCAGTTCCAACAGATGTGGGGGTCCAGGAGCAGTACTACTTCAACTGCCACCACCCAGGTGAAGCACCTGAGAGGCTAAGATTCTTTGGGGACGTGATTTGGTTTAGTTCATGAATTAATAATAAGCCAAAAATTCCTGCTAATTGTGATTTTATCTGATTTATTTGACTGATTATATATATTTAAGGTTAATATATGACTTTTTTATATAAAATTAAGTTCTAGGTTATATTATCCAGATAGGCTTTCTTAATAAAAAATAATAAAGAAGACTGCCATATGTCTGTCTATATGGCTGGGTATGTTATCACTATGTTTTTATTTCTTTTTAATGAAGTAGGATAATGCTTTTTTATGATGCCATTGGTGGGTTTGGAGTTAGGATTGCTATTGAATATCGCTTTCTGCGCTAAGGAAGAAGGGCTGAAATTGCAAGCAATGAAGAAAATTTTTTCTAGTAGCTAGAGATTAATTATTTTCTTGAGCCAGAGGATTTAAGCATTTCAAAATTATTTATGAAATATTTTCTGATATTCCTTTGGATATTACTGTGATCCCTATGTACATCTAGTCCTTTTGTGCCTGCTGCTACATTTTTTTCCTCAAATAGACTGGCAATAATTTCTATGCCATATATGTCTTTGTCAAAGCAGACTTGGTGATCCCAATTTCAAATCTAACCCAAAAAAAGACTTTTCCACATGGCACATACTTAATCTGAGAATTGTAATGTTCCTTTCATCTCTGATGGAACAAATTCCTGAGCCATACAGACTTAACTGACATACTCTGAACTAGAAGCTGGAACAGAGAGATCAATGTAAGGAAACTCAAGAAGCAGCAAACATTAAGAAATTTCAAAGATAAAAGAAATTCCCAAAATAATGTCATCATGCTAAAGAATATCAAAATGTTGAATATAAATTGCATCATACAAAACAAAAATAGCTATAGACAAATCAATGGTTACTTTGCTCCTGGAGTCACTGGCATAAGGGGACTCTACCTAACTGAACTACAAAAATGATTTATCCTTTTATGTATTAAGTGTGCAGAACATTTCTTGCAGGTTTTCATGTTCAAAGCACCAGATGAGAGTTTAAAACCTTGGTTGTTTTGTGCATGAAATAACCTTGAGAAGTAATCATTAAACTGGTCCCAAAACTTAGTCCTGTAGAAAATAAAATGAGTGTCTGAGAGTCAAAGTGAAGGAAGGGGTCTCTAGGGAAGGATAAAAGAAGGTTCTTGTAAAACACTTTCTGCACATTAAAGCACAGTACAAAGAGGAGCAACTCAGTGCTGATCTGAGTTGGCAACTCTTCCTAGTGCAGAGATGCTACATGAGAACTCGGCAGCATTGAGCCATATTTGTGTGACGCTGTCCTCAGTCTAATGAGCACCTCTCTCTGGATGGCTTTTAAGCTTCAACCCCACTGCTGTGACTGAGTTCTCCAGGTGACTCGTTTGGCTGCTGGGTGCCAAGGGGTAGGTGGGAGTGAGGTGGGAATCTCATCGTATAGTATTTGCAGACTCTGAGGTGGCAATTCAAAATGCCAGAGCCATTGATAGTCTTTCAAGGACATTTTCAAGGACAGTGTTAATCACTTCCAGGCATGGTTTCTCACTGTTCCTGTGTCCAGCAGTCTGCATCTTTTTATGTCCCCATTTCTGAGGGAGAAGGATAGAAAAAATAAAAAAGACAGACAAAACACCTACACCTGTGCTTAAAGGGGTTATTGATAAAACGTGGATACCACCGTGGTCAAGAGAATCTGTTCCACTGACATCATTAGAGCCTGGATGTCATTCCGCTGTTTGCAGAATTATAAGCTCTGGGTAACAGTACAGAAAGACTGTACAGCTACTCCTGATATGCATCAGTGTGGAAAAATAAAGTCTGATGGTTTGAGTTAAATAATTTTGCCAGGAAAAAAAAAAAAAAGGAGGTTGTCTTATCTCCAAATGCACCATGAAACTTCTATCTCAGTCACAATGCATTTGTGTTTTTCAGGATAAGCTCTACGTTAGTAAGGAATTTATTCTGAACAGGAACCACTGTCTAATCCTACTGATCAGAGATTAATTGAATTGGTTTCTACATTAGGATTAATAGAGACACATTGAGTTTGTTGTTATCTGGGTAAAATTCAGAATCTATTAGTCTTGAAAAAAAGAGCATGTTTATTTTTTTTCTGTAGCAGTAAGAACCATTTCCCTCATTTTAAACAAGGTATCATCAACATGTATGCAGGTCCTTAAGGGGAATGTATTAGATTTCATTTGTATTTATTGGCATGTAAAACATTTCTGACAACAATTTTCCCTTCCAAGATGTTTCATGAAGATGCTGCTGGAGGCTGGCAGCTTGTGGCTGTTGACGTGAATAAACCCCAGGGCAGAGCTCCTGCTTGTCTACAGGTACAACATTGGTTTTTAATAAATTGGTGTATGTAACCAGCACCACTCAAATGCTGGCATAAGGGGATTGTGATGAGAAATACCTGGAGCTGTTTTACTCATAAATTTCTTTAAATCCAGTGCTTTCTGCAGGGTAGGCTTGTTCTTCAAAACCACAGATCAACAAAAAAAGGCAACACACCCAAAGATTAGAAGACTCCATTCCTTATAAAGGCTCTGTTTTCTTTGCTCAAGAGAGATATTTTAGATTTTTTAAATATAAAATAATATAAATAATCATCCTTTATCTCTCGGACTTCATGTGCAAACTGATTCCACTCTGAAGGTATTCACAACAGAAATGCAAAATACAACAATGTATGCCAAGAAACATATCTGATCATAACAAACACAGAAGTACCTCATTTCTCATGAAAATGGGCTCACAGAAAAGGGGGAGGAAAGGCATGTAGATAGCAAGCCATACAGTGTTTGAAACTTCCAGATTTAATATTCCGCTTGGGTATAGGTGAGTTTATAAAACTCTATCCTTATGTTTAAACAAATCCAGACTAAGAGAAGTAATATTTTTATAAATTCCTTTTATTAAAGCACTTTGTGCAGCAATTGAAATTTTCATTTTAAGTTAAATAATGTCACTTCTGGATGAAACAAACTTGCTTCAGAGTAGAAAGCCAAATCTGCTGTAGAAATCTGATGGCATGATGTTTGCTGGCAGTTTTGGTTATGTTTGGTTTAATATGTAAGCTAAAATACACAGACTTGTTGGCAGCATCTACATTGCTGAACACCAAGCTGGCAAGCGCCTTTCATCCCCTCCACAAGCTGTTCATTCTCAAATATCTGCTGTGTCAAACCACTACCATATAACTGATTATAGTATATGTCTTAAATGGTCCTTCTCTTCCCAAATTTAATTCTTGACTTCAAGCAGCAGGAACATCATTTGTGATGTTCTCAAGTAACAACCTCAGGTATGTGGATAAAATGTGGCTGAACTCCCAATTACCTCCAAATTAACTTTATCCTCCAGCTGAAGTTAAGATAACATCTGACTTACCTGGTCTGCCTTGGGCTGTAGTATTGCATTCTTGTCCCTTGTAGGAGCCATGTGAACATACGCTAAATTGTGCTCCAGGGAACATAAACCTCGTGCATCAGTGGGTGCTGCAACTTTTTATAAAATTGTAACTCAACTGGCAGTTTTCTTCTCAGTCTTCATCCCTTTGTGCAGCATCTGCAGGGTTTCCAGTAACCGATGACCTTGCTGGATGTAAATCCAAGGAAAGCAATCCAAAGGAAAACAACTTGTTAAAATATTATTTTATTAGGATAGTGGCCCAAATAGGCTTTATTCTTATGAAAGACACACTAAAATACAGCCCAAAGAAAGCAAAATCTAAAAGTCTGGATAAACACACACACTTCTATTCATCTCACCATGCATTATTTTTTCAGTTCTATCCAAAGTAAAAAGATAATAGACTTCCTAAAAAATTAATGTATTTAAAGCCTTTGCAATATATTAAAGGCATTCTTTATGCATTAAATCTCTAGTGAGAAATGTGGTAGCTATTTTCTAAGGGCTTGGGTGGGTTTTCTTCCTTAAGAGGAACATAGTGCATGAATCTGAATCTTGGAAAGAGTTATATATGTCCTGCCTTTAGGACACTTTCAAATAAGATGCATTCTTCTGACCTTTATTAGCTAAGTATATTTTTATTCAATATCCTGTGGAAGGATGGAGTTTTTAGAAAAAGGTAGTGAAGACTCTCCACTGCCCTGTATAATTTTAATAAAATTTTGCAGTAAGCTTGGTTTTATTAATTCCTGTCTGGGCTCTGCAAATATTACTGCTCCAAATACAAAATGGAACATTACTGAAAGTTCTGTTTCAACAGGTACCTGGGTGTGGGTCTATGCTTTGGTGAAACTCCACTTCCTCAGTGTACTGAGTTTAGAATTTACTTCCACAATGAACTGATGGCTAAGGGAATGGAGAGGGACTCTGGAAACTTGGGTTCAATTTATTGCCCAACCACAAATTTCCTGTAGAACTTCAGAAAGCTACTTAATAGAAATCTTTGCTTTAGTTCGCATTGCTTATGGGGGAAGAGTATCCCTCACAGATTTGGCTGCTCTGGTGTTTACACTCACTACCTAGTTGGGGGGCACTCCTGTAAGATGGGCTGGTGCTGTCTAAATTGGCAGATATGTACATACATCTGTAAAGCAGGGAGTGATGGGGGAAAGAATTATGTGATTTATGTCTGGGTGTGTAACATAAAAGCCTCTCTCATACAGATTTTGGAAGACACTTCACATGGACTAGCTGGATCTGCTGGGGTTTTCTAGTTACCAGCTCACTTTGTCTCGTGCAAACATTGCACCGAACTGCTCAATTAGGTAAAACAAATAAGCAGCCTAACCATGTCTTTACACTTCTGTCCCAGCTGATCTACAAAAAGGGGATTACAAAGGAGTGTCAGAATCCCATCTGTTGAGTAGTGTGCCTTGGTATGTCTAAACTGATGGACATCTGAGGGCCACTGTGCTTGCCAGGGTCTCTTGTCTCTCCTGAGAACCCACCTGCCTTTCCAGTGGGCACGTGGCATATGATGGAGTAGAACCAGCATGTGCATACACATCTGGGATCTGCAAGGAGCTCTTGTGTAAAAAAGACTAAACCAGGAGTGATGGACAAGAAAGGTGGGCGTTGATCTGGTGGTTTTGAAGAACTTTAATTCAGACACGTAACTAAGTTTTCTTTAGTTTTTTAGAAATGGCTGGAAGTGGCAACATGAAAAATGAGCATGAATATGGTTTCTCATTTTGACTTGCAAATCTATCCTAATGAGGGGCAAAGAGGCTTTTATTTCGGTATAATGGTTTTATATTTGCTGCATTTTCTTTTCCAATGGTTTGTGGTCTTTTGTTACTTATTCTTACTGTTCCCCAAGACTGGCATTGATTTTAAATATTGATTTTTCTTTTGTCACTGAAAAATAATCTTTGTATTTTCCATTTCAACATGAAGCATTTGGCATGAATGCATGCTGGGGCTCCCACATTGCCACATTATTTTGCTGTTGTTGATATTACTTTAACACATTGTAGTGTGTTAGAACTTCCTGCTTACCGTGATTTACTCCTACAGGCACAGTAGGAAGCTCTCAGTTCACAAATAGAGAAAAACTGAACACCAGGTTCCAAAAAAAAATCCTTTAAAAAACTCTTTGAGCATGTATTTACCCCTTTAATCCCATGTTCAAGGTATATGGTATTTCTTATTATTCCTTTCCTTAATTTTAGTGGTTGTTGATGTCTTTATCACTTGTTTCTTCTCTTTGTCTTCCTGTCCACAAAGACTCGTAAAATACACATACTCACTTAAAGATGAACTAGAAAGATTGAACTCGTGTCTTCTGTGAAACTGTAGTTGGCATTACTAACACTAAGTAGTGACATCTTCAGCCTTCTCAATACATAGTTTTGTAAAGAAGAGAGAAGGTCTGAACTGGTGGCTCCTGTGGGAAACAATAAGCCAGGCAGCAATTCCTGTTCATGCTAATATTTTGGGGTCGTATGTCCAGCAGAATGAACTATGCAGCTGGAGATGGAATGGTGCTTAGAAAAAGCTTGGAAGCACTATGTGTGATATATCAGCATGAATGGAAGCGGCCACTTAGTCACAACCTGTACGGGCACTCATACTCTGATAGTAAAATCTTCAATAGATTAAAAGGACTATATTCACTTTTAATCATAAGTGCTTCATCTAGGGAAGAACTAGAAGGTCATGAAGTTGTGAACTGAGCAAGCAAGTGGCATGATTACAGCTTTCTTGAACATATGATTAGTGTCAGAAATTTAGTTATGTCTTTTTGCCTCAGAAAAAAAAGTTAGTCCTTCATGATACATATTATTATCTGAATATGTTACAGAGCTCAGTGCAATTACAGAATTTTAGAGAACTTTGAAGGAGAGATAAAAAGATCAGAAGTAACATCAAAAGATATAAAACTTATGGAAGGTGGAGGAGACATGGACAGAGAAGCAGAAATTGAGTGTTTTAGCAGTTGCCTGATGTATATATTGAATGAGAGGGGGAGAAATGAGACAAAACAGTACTTAGGGATTTTCACTGCAGAAGTAAGAGAAGAGAGCACAAGTGGATTTTCTCCTCTTTCATAGGAAGTAATTACTTGTGAACCAGAAAAATGTGGTGGCCTATATATATATTAATTTTCCCCTCAGTGTAAATTTGGAATTATCACCTACAATGGCTTTCATTAAAGTAAATACATATATAATACATGACTTCCAATTAACTGAAATCCTTTCTTACAGTGAAAGAAAACTTTTCTCTTTCAATTGGCTAAAGTTCAGTTTTGATTTCAATGAGATAGGTGCTTAGGGACATGGTTTAACATGACCTTGCAGTGACCTTGCAGTGTTGGGTTCATGGTTGGACTCAATGATCCTAAACGTCTCTTCCAACCAAAACGATTTTCTATGACTCTCTATGAGTTTATTCAGAAGCAGATTAAATTGATTCAGATCCTAAACTTCTGAGGCTGTCATTAAAAAAAAAAACAACTCTACTTTTTCAATGCCCTGTTCTCATTTAGAAAGCCTAGAAGTTACATCAGTTAACAGAAGCTGGGATGGTTCAGTACTTGGCACTGAAACTGTACTGAAAACCAACTAGATGAGTTTTCCTGAAGAGACTCAGGAACAGAGTATGCAAAGAGTAATGTAAAGCAAAGCTATTAGTTTTGGTGAGGTAGAAATGGTAGAAAATGGTAGAAAAAAAAATAGAATCATAGAATCATTAAGGTTGGAAAAGACCTCTAAGAACATCAAGTCCAACCATCATCCAATACTATCATGACCATTAAACCACATCCCCGAGTGCCACATCTAGATGTTTTTTTGAACACCTCCAGGGATGGTGACACCACCACCTCCTTGGGCAGCCTGTTCCAGTGTCCAACCACTCTCTCAGTAAATTAAGTGGAATAGAAGATTTAATTTCCTCCGTTAAGAAACTCAACGTGTTGGTGACAACAGAACATGCACAATAAAGTTGATCCCCAACCAGCCTCAATTGTATGTAGGAAGATAGGAAATGTTGGGCATTATGAAAAGAAAAAAAAACCAAATGATACTTCCATTTTTTTCCACCTGTACACAGGGTGTGGAAAGAAATGGGGAAGTGTGGTGATTATGCAGTAACGGGCTAGAAACTCCAGCATCTGACTAAGTCTTGGACTCTGGCTGGGGATCCACAAAATGAGCTGTCACTAAATGTGTGCTCAGTTTCAGCTTTCTGCCTCTGCCAATGGGGAGGGTGAAGCTGTCACCACCCTCTGCTGCCTGCTTGCCTCCTGTTTGCAGGGGCTTTAGCTGCAGGAACAATGGCAACTGAAGAGGCACTGACTTTACTCCTGGGACACCTCAGCTCACTGGCTCATCTGGTGGTGTAAACTGGTGCTCACTTCTTTTGATATTATTAAAAGAAGTCAGGAATTCAGACAGCTGAAATGATCAGAGGCTGTTTAACTGCAGGAAGGAGGGGACAGAGCAACAATACTGTGAATGAGCTGTTGCTGCAGGTGTTGAGAATCACCTTTTTTTTCTGATATGAATTTAAAAAATAAGACCATAAAACTGGAGAACCAAACATATTTTGCCCATATATATTTTTTGTGTACTTAAATTCACCATTTTTTACTAAAAGGGGCCTGAAAAATAGTGAGCCCTATGATGTAGATAGCAGAGAATGCATGAATCTAGCAGACAAACTGCATTTGCTGTGGCTCCAAGATCAGCCAGTACCAGAAATAGGCTTATATATATCATCCTTCTCTGAGCTTCTGGATATCCATTTATGCCCTCATTCCCTATCTTGGACTCTAGCAATAATTCATTTAGGGACTTATTGAAGTAGATGTTAAATTTAGGCCCTTATATTTAGTATCCATTGATGGATTTATCACCTATCAATTTGTCTAGCCTTTTTTTGAATCCATTTATCGTTTTGGCTTCCAGAAGGATCTTGAAGGAACAAATTACATAAAGTAACTATGAAGCATTTTAATTGATTACAACCAAGGGATTAACTTGCTGATTTTCCTGAGATTGCTCAGAAATTACAAAAAAAAAGGTAGTGCAAAGGTTATAGGTTATAAATTGGAGATGAATGCCCCTTTTCAATTAAAGAATTTGAAACAACGGAATTTGACAATGACAGAATCACAAGCTGTTGCAACATGCATTCAGTAACAAGAGGAGGGGAGACATCAATGTCTGAGGATGATAAACACCAAGTGTGGGGGATGGTTGGTTTATGTTTGCACTTGCATATGCAAATAGAATTACCAGTGGTAAGGAAGCTTCTGAAAGGGAAATAGACTTTGAGGATCAGGAGGGACTGTTAAAAAAGGCCATTAGTGTATTTGGTGACAAGGCTGTCATTTGTAAGACAACTTTCACATCTCCCATAGGTAACATTCTGGCATTAACAAACATTAATTAACTTAAGGACTATTAGAATCCTATTGTCATTTTGTCTATGCTTTTTATTGCTCTACTGTCATATACATGTATCTAAAAGTAATTTCAAGGGAGTGGAGAACTGCATGTGTATTTCCACTCTGCTAGTCAATCAACCAGCTCCCTTCCCTGCCTTTCCCTGCCCTTCCCTGCCCTTTCTTCTTTTCCTTTATAACCATTATACCAAAGCACATACATTAACAAGTTAGAGAGATAGTTCTTTTATGTTCATAGTTTCTTCTCTGTAGTTTTTCCATCTACTTGCTGAACTGTGTTGTTCATGACAGTCAAAGTAAATTACTAGCCACAATTTTTAGCAATCTAACCACAGAAACTAAGCAAAAGAGAAAGAAAACATGTTATTGATTTCACTGTTTTGCATCTGAAGTAGCTTTCATGAACATGACTTCCTCAGCTTCAACATGTAATTTTCCTGCAGACTTAAAAGTATCAGAATCGTGTCACAAAGACAAAATGGAGAGGTGTTAAACTGTGGTTAAGCTTATAAAAGACAAATGGTTTTCCTTGGCAACATTCTTTTTTAGAGGAGGGTCTGCTGCAGCAGAAAACATGGAAAACTTCTAAAACAAGTAACATGTTTGGCAGAAGGAATTTTTTATAAATCTTGACCCTTTTTCACACAAACCTGTAAAGTTCACCAATAAATGGCATTAAGTAGTGACATTCAGTTCTTCTAACATGGAGAAATTAATGAACTAAAATTCTCCCATGATAAAAATATGCAAATTGTTACATTTTTAAAGGACTGCTTCAGCTATATGGATTTTTTTTTACCCTCAGTCTTTTTGCTCTGATCTGAACAGAGTGGACCATTTTTTTAGCATTCTTTTCAGCAGTGGATTTCAATGCAGCTTGTACTTCTAATTTTCATTTAGAAATTTTGGGGCACATCAGTGTCAGTGGATTATAGAAACTATTCAGTAGTGCTACTGAATTTAAAGTTTAGCTGAGTTTCCTTTAGAAAATTTTATTTCTGGGGTTAAATATGTCCAGTGTTTCAAATCCCATCAAATGGAAAACAGGTATTTAAATTGTCATGTAGGTCTTTTGTATTTAGCACAATTACAGCAATCAAAGCATTGGAAGCAGCAGCAGTAGCAGCATGACTTCCTTTAGAGCTGTAACTTGGATGACAAATCTGAGCCAAGTGGAAGACTGCAGAGTCTTAGATTAAAACTAGCAGGGATTTTTCTTTTCTTCATATGGGTTGTTTTCCCTCCAATATTTTCCATGTTTCTAATGTTTCTCAAGTAAAAGTCTCTTTTCACTAGGACTATGAAAAACATCATGTACAACAGTTCTGGAAGCTCTTAGATTGTTCTTTAGAGATGTTCTTTTTAGATTTTTGAAACTTAGAAAAGAGAATCACTTTGCAGAATCTTTTTGCTACTATTGGGGTCTCTAATCCTTTGGGTTCCTCAGGAGTCAGTGGAGAGATTGATCCCCATCATGAATCTGAAGACAATTCAGATGTTGGAGATGCTGAATTTGGTCTCACATTGTATTTCTTCATTGTCATGGGGAGACTACATAAACTGTGTGGCCTTCTTAGCACCTCAGTGAAATTCCAAACAGTTAGTGGGATGAGTCTGAGCCAATAGGCATTTAAACAAACAGCTCTTACTAAATTCTGAGAATTTTAAGTGGCTGTTTCATATTCAGATTAAAATTTCTATTTCAGTTATTCATAAAAATACAAAAGAAAATCTATGCAAATAAAAGTCTTTGCCTTTTCTTAACATATTCTTGGTATTCTGAACACAAACTCTAGTTCTTTTTAGAGTCAGTGGGGTCCTGATTCATCTCACATGTCTTTAAGCCCTTAGCAGATGTCAGAGGTAGAATGGTAGGGGCACAGAGCCAATACAAAGAGATCAGCATTGCCAGAGGGCTGCCGAGGGTTGGGGGCTGGTGTCGCCCATCACCACAGACCGTGTCAGAGTGCAGGGTGTTTATTTCCCTGTTTCAGGTGTGCCAGTTCTTTGAGGTGAATCTCTAAAGCCAAAGTCTTTACCTCCTGTTTCTCCAGGAGCCCATAATAATATATGATATATTTCTGATGTATGGGTCTAAAGCAAAATTAAGTCCTGCTCCAGCAAGCATGTATACGGAATTTTCTTAAGTATTTTGCATTTATTAAACCCTACTGAAATCAATAGAAGGTACCTAGAGCTTTGAGAATCATGGTTTTATATGAGTGATTTCATTTACATAAATGCAGTTGTTATACAGAGAAGTATTTACACTGTCCTGTCAAAGTCTACATCCTTTATGCTTTGTGAGTTTTGCAAGTGCCAGCTAAAGAGAAGTGTCTTCAACCAATCTGTGCATTTTAATAAGTTGAAGGCTGCAGTGCAGTACATTAAATGCAAATCTTCAAGCTGCTTCCCTTCACAATTTTGGTTCCCCTTCCTAGGATTCCCTTCCTTTCCTAAGTTTGCCTCAGACTCGTGAGAAGAAGGTCTTTGAAGCCTGACAGGAGTGAAGAAGAAAGCTAGCAATGTGGCATGTGGAGATAGGACACCGAGTTTCTTCATGTTTAATGTATATGAACTGACAGGATGTTTGCATCCCCGCTTTGCCGTAGATGTACTTTGATTTCTGGCCTGAGATTTAGTTTGATATTCAGGGTGAGTATTTTTCAGTTTGAGGTCTTTTTTTTTTTCTGTTATTCTAACTCTTCCATTAAAAAAAAATCATTTAATGATCTTGTTTCAGAGCTTTCAGTTAATGTGCAAAACTGAACTGTCACAGTAAGAGCATGTTAATTTCTTTTATAAACTCTCATTATCTATTTTTATAGTTAAAGAGGTCCAGGATGGATACCTAGCCCAGAGGTCATCTGACATGGACTGCAGCCTTCCATACTTCCTTCTCCAGAACAGATCAGTTGTGCCCACTTTACACAGTGCTTGGCCCCATGTCTCCTCTGGGCCTCTGTGGCATCCCTGTGTCCTTCAGGCACAATTATTTCTCTGTAATTTTTTTCATTTCTGAGTATCCAAAATGATGTGATTCTTGGACTGCAGCTTGATGAACAGTTAAATGATAGTTTTGTGGTCTGATGCTGAGATCATGCAATGCATGATTTTATTTTATCATGCAACACGTGATCTCGGGTTTGATATCAGGGCAGGTGAGGTTGTTCAAGAGTGCAAAGACTTTTGTGATGTTAGAGGATTGTACAGAACCCATGCTTGGTTTTTTTTTTAAGGAGAACTAACTGAAGAGGTCCAAACCAGAGCCATGCAGCCAGCTAGCAATCTGCTGACTGGATATGGCAATCAGGTTTTGTAGTTGCTTCTTGCCTTTCTTCCTCTAACAGAGTGAAACTACCAGATGGTACCAGAGAATGAGTTTTCCTCAGGTGAAAAATTTTTAACAGATTCTTTCATAACATGGGGGCAAAAAGGATATGGTACAATACTTAGACACAGAACACAAACATTCCTGGTTGTTAATGCTAAGTATTTTAAAGGGCTGAGTAGAAAGGACAGATAACTAGGCGAGGGTAGAGCAGGAGATACATATGGCACAAACAAGTATGACTAAGACTAATGGGATGAAATTAAGAAAATGAGAATTTATGGCCACCAGTGAATGTTGTAGATTCTGTGGGCGAGTTTTTGTGGGAGCAGAGAAATGTCCTCCAATGGCTGCAGCCATTGTCAAGCCAGGATGGACAAATAGCTAGAAAATACTTCTGGATTGCTAGGGATAAGGGTGTGGTGAAGAAGATGCTTCTTTTACTCTCTTGTAAGATGGTAATGAAAAAAATTAATCACAACTGAAAAAATGACATTCAGCTACGCTGGTTTCTTTCCCCAACTTTGCTTTTTGTCTGCACAAGGAGTCTTGATCTTTCCACTTGAGCTCAGTGCAGAACTGTTACATGGGACTCCTTTTCTCAGGACAGTTGTCAAAAGACTGGCATGTTCTTTCCTAGTACACAGTAACCAGTTGTTCCTATGGGTGGGAATGGGCATTTAACTTACTTTAGATATTTAAAATTTGGTTATCCAGCTGAGGCACAGAAGGTTATTCTTAGTGGAGAGAAGCGGGCACCTTTAGCAGATACTTTCTTTGCTAGTTGTGGCATAGAGCTTTTTGTATTTTTGTAGACCTAGAACTACAACATGCCATTTCATATTTAAATTGCAGTGTTTCAGGTTTTTTTGTAATTGCTTTCCACAACTGGTCATTCATTAAATCTTCATCTCATCCTTGGAATAGCTTGAGACATCATACTTTAGGTGCCATACGTTATTTTGCCATTAATGCCACCTGGTGCATATAATCTGCGTGGTGACATTTAGTTAACTGCAGAGTACCCAGAGTGTATATAAATAATTTCCTCTTCTCTATCATAAACATTTCAGAAAAGTTCAGCTAAGGAAGGAAGATGCATACACGACTGGACTTGATTTCAGGAGGTGTTTTACTACAGACACTGCTAATGCAGCAGAGTTGGCAGTACATGTGCTGTGCTCCTTCCTTCATTTCTGGGCTCCACTTCCCTCTGTATGATCCTAGATAACTCAGAGGAGGAACTGGAACACTAATTAGTGGAAGCTGACTGCACACCCTCGTGCTCTCTTTATCTGAAGTTTTGCTATCCAGTCTGTTACTCTGTTGGCTCAGAAAAATCATCTTGGGTATCTTCTCAGTTTTTTTCGTTATCTTCAAAGCTATTTCTCTTTCACTGAGAAACTGCCTCCCACTGACTATTCGTGGTTGTTTGCAAGAGGAGTCTTACTATTTTTACCCTCAGTTACTCCATTTCATCCCCTGTCCAAAGTAAAATTTCCCAATACTTCATAGCTTAGAAGGTACCACCAATAGATCCATTCACAAATCCTTAAATTCCTCTTCATTTCTTCTCTAGCCAGGGTTCTGCAACGTTTGGTTTGTGTTTGCTGTCCTTAGCCAAGGCTCATAAACCTTCACTGTTCAGACTTACTCTCCTGGATCCATTACCTGCTGCCACTCAATCAGAACTCAGAGATAAACATGATTCTTCACTCATATGCATACTCATATAGGTAGGTGCCTTTATGCGTGTCAGTCACTGAAACAGGGCAGAGACAAAGCAAACAGCTATAAGAACGCTCTGAGAAAGTTTATTTATGGGTGAACAATCTCATGGTCTGTCTCTGGAAGATAATCTGAACCATTTCTTCTGGTTGGAGTCTTGATTTTCTGCTGAGTGCACTCCTGTTGTATGCTCTGTGGAGCCAGAATAGCTCCTGTACTGCTCTTTTTGCATAAGTTAAATCTATTCTTGTTAAAGCAAATAGCGGTTTGTGCACTGCTAGGTATCAGGTGGACTTTAGCCATACCTGCCCACACTATAAGTGTTCTGCTGAGATCAGGGTATAGCTGTCTGGTTAGTACTGTTCCACCACAGCCTCATAAGTAGTGATTCTATTAAGCACACTCAAAGATAAGCTTGTTTGAAAGGCAAAATTTTAGTAACATTTGGCAAAATTTGGTTAACTTTTCAAAATCTGGTAAAATATGGTAAATTCTACAAACCAACTTGTTTTTCTTGTATTTCTATATTAATACTTTAAAGCGATATTCCTGTTTTTTGTGTATGTTGCACACTTCCTTTACAGTGACAATGCTGAATACTGAACAAGTGAATGTGCTATGGCAATAGTAAAGCATACCTGTAAAGCACACCCATCTAGAACTCAGTACTCAGCTACACCTTTGAAAAGCATGGCAGGACATGGCAGGCAACATACTGGAAACTCACATTTTCACCCTGAAGTCATATACCTTCAAAATGAGGAACACTGTAGTGATGAGTGGCCAGGAAAAGTTTCAGAAAGCTTAGTTAGCATCACCAAGTTTTCTTCAGAGGCAGAATGCAGCTCTCCAGGGAAGTCTTTGGCTGCCTTAGCTGTGAAGCCATCCTTGTCTGTATGCCATTCTCTGCCTTACATACACCACATGTTGCTGGATATTTTGTCTGCTGATGTGGATCTTGCAGCCTCTTGTAGTTCACTGAAGAGTTCAGGGTTTTGGTGACCATGTCATTAAAGGCTGTGTTACAGCTTGCACGTGCCAGATGACCTTGATTCCAGCAGTTCTATTCGTAATTCATTGTAATTCTACAATTCCATTTGTACTTCACATCTTTGCAGATTTAACAACTTTGTTTTTACTAGATTCACTTTAAAAAAACCCAAACAGTTTAGCAAGCATAGGTATATATGTGAATCTCATTAAAGTCATTGCAATATGTAAGGATTTTGTGCCCTAGTCCTCTTACTGATGCTGTAGGTATTGTTTGTGGAAAGCTGAGCGTGCAGGTGTGGATGGAGGCACTTGTTTTATTTGTGTGCTCTCAGTCAGAAGGATTCCCATGAGAGAGAGGAATGTGTTTTTCAAGGATACTACTGAGCATACTTCACGTGGAGATAGTTGCAAAGGATGTAGATGTAGTCAGGCAAGGTGTAGCTATGTTACAGCATTAGGATATTGCAGCTTGTGCCAGGAGACTTCAAGGTGACAGTGAGTAGGCATCCTTCCAGAGGTGACAGGAATAACTTCCTGATAGGACAGACAGAGCAGAGTTTATTGCAGCTGAGAATGATGTTAACTGAAAACAAACCTGGAGCAATGATCTGCCTGCTTGGACAAAGAGCTGTGTATGATACAGAAATACCAGCTTTGGCTTGCCAGTCTATCAGTTGACTGCTCAGAGGCAGGTTGTCATTCACTGATTGAGCTGCAAAGGAGGATGATTCACTGCTCTCAGATTTGGTTTCTGAAAGAAAATTGGTGGGGGATTCTCAGTGTTGTACAGAGCTAAGTAGAGCAAGCACCAATGGTTGGAGACCCTCTTCTACATATCCCACAGAGAGGAGGTGAGGAGGAAAAGGCATGTGACAAGCACATTTTTATTCACCCTCTATTCCTCCAGATATATTCTCTGTTTGGAGGAAATGCAAAAGGAAAAGAGTAGAACCCTGGCACCATCAAAGTCAGCAAGTGTTTTGCTGCTGGTGGTACTGGAGAAAGATTTCCTCTCTAATGTTGTGAATATGCATTGGTTTTTTCAATCATTAAAAATGGCAGGTTGGAAAAAAAAAACCAAACCCCTAAATGTTAAAATGTCTTAAACCAAATAAAAATACCATAAACCCATGAGGCAGTAAGGACATGCTCTTGCTAAGTGTCCCTCTTTAAAAATATGGAAGATTTAGGGGTGTATGGGAGAAACTAGCTGTTTATTTCTCCCAACTATAAACATAACGAAAAAAGAGAGTTCCCTAAATTTACCCTAGCTGTAAGAAATGTACTTTACTGATAATGTTTAACATTGAGCACATTTCTGTAGTACTGCTTGGTTCTCAGAATCAATGATGTACTGTGTTTCAGCAGTTCCAAGAAGTGTATGTATTTTGTTCCTTGAAAGGAACTTGCATGTCTAAATCCACCTGACTGCTTGGAAAATCTTGATCTGTTGACTGTTCCATGTGTGAGTGTGCTGTGTTTCCACAAACCAGTCAAGAGGTTATATTGAGACAGATAAGTGTGTGTACAAGATGTAGTGAATGCTACAAATGTACTCATTTTTGTGCATTGTGATTTTTGCAAATGTATTCAACTGAAACCATTAATAACTGGTATTATCATTTAAATGAAAGGACAGTAATACTAGTGGGTATATATGAGCCACTGCAGTTATTACTGCAGATAGTTTGGAAAACTGTCTGTAGTAATGCTGGCACTGAAGTTCCTTTTTCACATAAAACATACACGTTGTAAATCAATGTACAAGTTCTGCTGTACACCATTCATGCCATTTCAGTTCAGCATTAATCATGAATATATAACCAGCAAGGTATGATTCTACGAAGAATAAGTTATAGTGTGGAAAGGGTGAATAATTGAATATAGCTGTGGCTTAGAAGGGGATGTGTGGCAGTGATGGATGCAGCTTTAATTTAAATGTTGTTACTCTTTGCACTGGTGGCTTAGCAACATTAACTGGAAATTAATTTTAGAATCACTTAACAGCCTTAGGGGTGGGAATGAGGGTGAAAATAGATATTTATGTGTAGATGTGGCTTTACAGACTTAGAAGAAATTTAATTTATTTTGTTTGGTTTTTAATTTGGCTGTCTTAGGAGTCTAGCAATTAAACATGCTGATAGGAGTTGATCACCATAAGTACTTCATATTCAGAAGAAAGAGACATCAACAGATGATTCATATAATTTTAAGAAAGACATTGATGATAGAGCGAAACCTTTGTCATATAAACATCCAGGAGTCCTGATGAATTCACAGTGCAGGTACTGAATCACATGTTGTGGTAATGCATTTTCAGTAGGCCCTGCTCTTCAAGTAGGTATCAAAACCCATCATGACAATAATGAGAAGCATTTGGGGGGCACATTCTACTTTACAGACATGTTGATTTTCATCTGCTAAAATTAAAACTCCAGTTAGCCAAAATTGGACATACAGGTCTATAGAGTTTCTACTTCACTGGTATTTAGAATAGTGTATTAATTCAATATACTGCAGCCTGTCAGTGACAGCAGTTCCCTTTAAGGAATGTATACAGGATAAAACTACACTGGGAGTGTAGTTTTCTTCAATTTTGAATGTATTTCAGTGGCCATAATTAAAAGGATGGCTGTCAGTAAAGACAATTTTTTTTATAAGTACTTGGTATAATCAAAACCATATAAACATAGCCTTTATAAAATAGGTGGAATTTCTCTATTTTCCTAATTTTCAGGGATGACTGTATAAATAGAAAGGTTACTTCATAGGATGTATTAATGTGACCACTGTAGATCTTCCTTGGAAAAAAATAAAATCAGCTGGATTATTGTCAAAGGAGAAAACATCTAATTTTTCAGAACTTGCATCAATATTGTCAGACTTATGTTATTAGTTTGTTTTATCATTTAATTACAGCATCCTTCTTCTTTCTTCCAGTCTTATAAAATACCTTATAATTCCATCGAGGATTATCATATAAGAATTATATATTACAAATATAGGACAACAGCTTTCCCCATCAAAGGATATTCCTTTGTTGTTCAAAAAATGTTTGATGCTCATATTTTTAAAGAAATCCTTTGAAGTTAACTTCAATAGAAACTCTCACCATACAAACCAGAAGAGATTTAGTTTACTAATTAGCTGCTTCATTTTGATTTAGTATATATCAAAATAAATTCACAATTATAGATTTTTTTATTAATTAAACTTTTAAAACCATCTGTGTATGTGCAGAAAGAAAACTTGTAACCTGACTTCTTTGATTTAATTTTCTTTTTCCTCACTTCCCAGCTTGATCTAATGTTCTATGTTTTTAGGCAAGCAATGCATTCACCAGCTGAAGAGCAGAAACTGGAAGTGAGGCTCCTATAATTCCTTATCCTAGAGTGAGTTTCACAGTCCATGAATGGCCGTTCCCTTGTCATTGCCACCCATGCTTCTGTCACTTACTCTCATGAGCTCACTGTGGTGCTAAACCTTTTCTGCCTTGGGTGGCACATCAGTGTTTGTGGGCTGGTGTGCTAATGAGGTCCTTAAGTCTACCATCCCAATAGCTATAGGGGACAGAGTGTCATCTGATAGCAAAAACATAAGGGATATTGATGGGCTAGAAATCATGGAAGTGCCTAAGAATGGTCAGGTAGGAATTAGACCTCCCCTTGGAAAGGTGATGGGCTCAATAGCTCCACTGAAGTGTATCTGCACCAATACGTGAAGCATGGGCAACAAACAGTAGGAGCACAAAAACTGTGATGTAGTTGCCATGATGGAAATATGGTGGGATGATTTGCACAACTGGATTGCTGAATAGAATGACTATAAACTCTTCAGAAGGGACAGGCCAGGTAGGCAAGGCGATGGAGTGGCCCTGTTTGTGTTTTGAGAGTGTTTTGATTGTCTTGAGCATAGTGGTGGTGATGATAGGGTTGGGTGCCTATGGGTAAGGATCAGGGGGAAGGCCAACAAGGCAGATAGCATGGTAGGAGTCTGTTACACACCACCCAAACAGGATCAAGAAGCAGATGAAGTATTCTGTAAGCAGCTGGGAGAAGTTGTGATGGGGGACTTCAACTTACCAGATGTCTGCTGGAAATACAATAGAGAAGAGAGGAAACAGTCTAGGAGGTTGCTGGAGTGTGTGAAAGGCCTTCTGCTAGACTTGTTGTTCATGAACAGAGCAGGACTTGTGGATGATGTGGTGGCTGGAGGCTGTCTTGGGCGTAGTGATCATGAAATGATGAGAGTTCTCAATTTTTAGGGAAGCAAGGAAGGAGGTCAGTAGAATTGCCACCTTCAATTTTCAGAGGGTAGACTTTGACCTGTTTAGGAGCCTGGTTGACAGAGTCCCTTGGGAGGCAGTCCTGAAGGGCAAAGGAGTCCAGGAATTCTGGGCATTCCTCAAGAGGGAAGTCTTCAAGGCACAGGAGCAGGCCATCTCGGTGTGCCGTAAGACAAATGAGGGAGAAGACTGGCTTGGCTGAACAGTGAGCTTTGGCTGAAACTCAGGAAAAGGAAAGACTATGGCCTATGGAAGAAGGGGCAGACAGCTCAGGAAGACTACAAGGAGTCCATGAGGCTATGCAGGAAGAAAATGAGAGAGGCCAAAGCCCAATTAGAACTTATTGTGGGTACTACCATAAAAGACAATGAGAAGTGTTTCTATAAATACATTAACAGCAAAAGGAGGGCTAAGGAGAATCTCCATTTTCTATTAGATGCAGGGGGAAACAATGACGAAGGTTGAGGAAAGGCTGAGGTACTGAGTGCTGCCTTTGCCTCAGTCTTTAATATTAAGACCAGTTGTTCTCTGAGTGCCCAGCCCCCTGGGCTAGCAGACAGGGATGATGAGGAGAATGAAACCCCCACATTCCAAGAGGAAATGGTCAGTGACATGCTACACCACTTAGATACACACAAGTCCATGGGGCTGGATGGGATCCATCCAAGAGTACTAAGGGAGCTGGTGGAAGTGCTCAACAAGCTGCTTTCCATCATTATACCTGCTGTCCTGGCTAACTGAGGAGGTTCCAGTAGACTGGTGGTTAGTGAATGTGACACCCATCTACAAGAAGGTCCAGAGGGAAGATCTGCAGAACTACAGACCTGTCAGTCTGACCTCAGTCCCAGGGAATGTTATGGAGCAGATCATCTCGAGCTTCATCACATGGCATATAAAGTACAGCTAGGTGACCAGGCCAAATCAGCATGGGTTTGTGAAAGGCTGGTCCTGCTTGACTAACCTGATCTTCTATGGCAAGGTGACCTGCTTCATGGATGAGGGAAAGGTTGTGGATATTATTTACCTGGATTTTAGTAAAGCTTCTGTTAGTGTTTCCTATATCATTCTCCTGGAAAATCTGACTGCTCTTGGCTTTGATGGGCATGTGCTTGGCTGGATAAAAAATTGGCTGGATGGCCAGGCCAAGAGAGTGGTGGTGAATGGAGTTAAATTCAGTTGGCCGCTGGTCACAAGTGGTGTTACCCAGGGCTAACCAATGGGGCCTGTTGTCTTTAGTATCTTCATCAATGATCTGGACAAGGGGATCGGCGGCATCCTCAGTAAGATTGTAGTAAGATACCTAGTATAGGTGGGTATGTTGATCTGCTTGAAGGTGGGGAGGCTGTACAGAGGGACCTGGTCAGGCTGGGTAAATAGGCCAATGCCAACAGTAAGATGGTCAATAAAGGCCAAGTGCCACGTCCTACACTTGGGTCACAACAACCCCATGCAGTGCTACGGACTTGAGGAAGAGTAGCTGGAGAGCTGCCTGGTGGACAAGGCCCTGGGGGTGTTGGCAGACAGCTGCCTGACCAGGAGCCAGCAGTGTGCCCAGGTGGCCAAGAAGGCCAACAGCATCCTGGCCTGGATCAGAAACGGTGTGGCCAGCAGGGGTAGGGAAGGGGTCATCGCCCTGTGCCCTTTAGTTTTGGGCCCCTCACTGCAGGAAGGACATGGAGGTGCTGGAGCGTGTCCAGAGAAGGGCAGCGAAGCTGATGAAGGGTCTAGAGCACAAGTGTTATGAGGAGCAGCTGGGGGAACTGGGGCTGTTTAGCCTGTGGAAAAGGAGTCTCAGGGGAGATCTTACTGCTCTCCACAACTCCCTGAAAGGAAGCTGGAGTGAGGTGGGGGTCAGTCTCCAAAGGAACAAGCCATTGGATGAGTGGAAACAGCCTCAAGTTGCAGCAGGTGAGGTTTTGATTGGACACTAGGGAAAACATCTTCATGGGGAGGGTTGTGAAGGCCTGGAACAGGCTGCCCAGGGAAGTGGTAGAGTTGCCATCCTTGGGGGTATTTAAAAGACATGTAGGTGTGGTGCTGAGGATGTGGTTTAGTGGTGACAGTTGGACTTAAAGGCCTTTTCCAACCTAAATGTTTCTGATTTTCTTTTGCTCCTGTTCTGACTTTCTGTCCTCCTCCTGCTGTGAAGATAGGATTTCTTAATTCCCACCCTGTGTGCTTTCACATCAGACAAGTATTTCTGAATTTAAAATTCATAAGGGACATCCAGGGATAATTTTTGAAAGGGTGATTTGTAGGGAGAAGAGGATCATAACAGTTCAAGAGCTTGTGGGAAGGGGAAGTTCCATATTTTCTTTCCTCTCCCTTACTTAATCAACTTTTTCTACCCATGTTGCTTCTCACTATTTATTTAATGCTCCAAAATTTATCATGTTAATCCAAAATCACACATTACTCTGTGTGTATTTGCTGCTTCCTCAATCCCATTTATTTTGCTGTAATCCCATCTGTTTCTAGCAGCATTTAGCAAAGCAATTCTTAAAGAGGTGGTTTTAAAACAATTTGTGTTGCAATTCACCTCTAGCGGCAGCTAATCTGCTCTTCTAGTTTTCTGGATATAGATGTGAAGAGGCTGGCAAGTCGTGGTGGTGAAAGGAGTCAAAAAAATGCAGTTGGATGCCCCTACACACCATCTCCCAGCCTTTGACAGAAGACTCACTGATATCTATTTGGTGCATTTGTTGATGCACCTTTTGAAGGACTTGTTAGGTTTTATACACTAAGTATGCCATAGTTATGAATTCTATGTGTTAAGATCATGTCTTTTTATATGTTGCCTACATTTTTCTCTCTTCATAATTCTATTTGGGAAAACAATCAAAAGACTGGAAAAGGGTCACAGGTTTCTACAAGATTCTTTGTGCTTTGATTTGCTTTTTTTGTTGTTGTTTTGTTAGTTTGTTTTTTTCTTGAGGGGCATTAAAATTCTTTTCAGAGGACTGAAATTGGATTAATGATTCATATGCTAGGCTTGATACAGTTTCTCTGTCCTAGGTTAAGTAAATTTCTTAAAATAACACCTTTTAAAAGATAGCTGGAGAAGCTGGACTGTGTAGTTGCTGAAAATTACCATTACGAGTCACCTCTGTGTGTGGTTCTGAAACTGGAGAGTTACTGTGTTGCTCTTTCAATTACCCAACTAAGTCACAGTGCAACTAAATTTGGAAAGCTGACCTTCAAAATAACCAGAATGTTGCAGTTTCCTGTAGCCTATGGCTGCAGCCTGTCCAGGAGATTTACACAACAGGATTCTTGTGTGGTCCCGTCCAAAACCAAGCTTAATTTCATGACCTTTTTAGTAAGTAGGGAAATATATATATTTTTTTTGTGCTTAAAAATGGACATACCTTTGACCTTAGAATCGACTTATTTTTGTTCTGAAATGCTACTATACTGCATCCAAACCACATCAGTTTGAATTGTCTTTCCATATCCCTTTGTGTAGACAGGTCTACACTGCTGGTTCTACCTTAGTGAAGGGAAGAGGGATATCACAGCTTGACTGCACTAAAAGTTGTCTAGCTGGTGAAGTTGGAGAACAGGTGCTTTTAAAAGAAAAATAAAAGTGAATAGGCAATCACTGCCCATTGCCCTCCGAATTAATAGAATTAATCAGAATCTTTGTTTGGCTCTGCTATCACCCTGCACAAAGCAAGAGCCCATAAGTTTGTCAGCAGTTTCAAGTACTGTTTCAGTTAGGAGGAAATACTCTGATGTTTCCCTTCATGTGTTTTGTTTGAATGAAAATTGCTGTACTAGATGGTAGGTTTTGAGTCCAAGTGCAAAAAGTCTCTTTTTTAATTTTTTTTTTCCTTCTAATTATTAATCAGATCACTTCTTTATTGGGGTATTTGATTTATTTCAAAGTAATCTCTGCTTTTATGTGTACATCACAAGTTTGAGTGTGTGGTAATTATATAAAGACAATGTAAGGAAAAATTGTTCTAATCAAAAGGTGGAAATTCCCTTAACACGTTTGATATTTATTTACATAGCCAAGTAACTCATTTTAGAAACACTTATTTTCCCCCTAAAAGTTAGTTTTTCTGTAGTGTACCACTATGAGCATGTACTTATGTTTCCTATCACAATACCTAGTCTAGATATTTTCTAGACTAGAAAATATCTAGAAAAATTCAGACTAGATATTTCTGAATGGTGTAAGCCTTTTAGTAGGATGTGAAATTTTTGTTGCCATGGTCATATTTTTGTTTCTGTGTTCACATTTTTGTTTCCTTTTTGCACTCAAAAGTGTAAAAGTAATAAAGATCAGCAGCAAAAGTATCTTAAGGGAGGTAGCTATTGCCAGTCTGAACTGTATTATACACCGTGTTCCCAAGGCAAGTACAGGACATATTGTAACCAGGAAGATGAATGTACTTTGCTAGGCAAGGCTTTGCAATCAGACACCAATAATCAATAAAACTAGCCAATCTGACCCAAGGATAGATTATCGTTAACTCTGAGCAGTTGTCTTAATTGCCTAAATCACACATTTGACAGTTTTTAGTTCAGAAGGGAAGTTATCAGAGAACTGAGGTATTCTGCTGCTTCTAATGTTGATCAAGTACTTTTGTAAATTTTAACCAGCCCAAAAATACTAGAGCTGTGAAAAAGCAGTGAAAATGAGCTCAGCTTTCTGAAGAACTCCAAAGCGCACAACATGCTATAATAATCACTGTACTCAGATTAAAAGCAATAAGAACTAAGAGAAGGTAAGGAACCCTAGCTGAGTATAAAGCGTTTCCATGAAGACTTTTTTTTCGTACTGTCTTTGGCTGGGAAATACAAAAATAATAATAATAAAAAGAAAATCCACTAAAGAAAAAGTTTCCTTCCTTGAAGAATTGCTTTCTTAGAAACTCATTTTCTAATTTTCCATGCTGTTTGGAAATACTGACAGCAAGATGCCCAAAGAGAGAACAGAATGCTTCAACATGTATATTTTGCTATTGGGAAAGAAAACATATAGAGGAACATATTTGTTGCTATTTCCACGTCAGGGTGTGTTGGATTCCTCATGTTATAGTCTGTTGCCCTTTCAGCTCATGAGCTACTCATTCTAATAAGAGCAGTGCTTTCCTTCGTATTTATAAAGCCGCTAGTAAGTCTACACTACTGCAATAACATAAAAATAAAAAGTACACATTTCTAGTGGATCAAGAAATAAAAGGTCAAAGAAAACAAAGGCAGTGAAAATGGCTGATTCACGTCTATATATTTCACATCTTATATCTTTGATGTTATAATTTGATTTATAAATTTTTTTTATAAACATTTATATCTTTGAAACTATATTTCAAAGATATAGTTCCTGAATTGAAATGTAAGTGAAAAAGTAGCCTTCAAGGAGACATAACATGTGTGGTCTTCAAAGGCATATCATTCAAGGTACCAGTGTTAATGGAAAATTATTGGAAGTGAGGCTCCTAAAGTTGTAAAATGTAAAAGTTATGAAAATTTTGAAGGCATGGAAGAAACGATTCAGCACAGGTAGATTCCAAATTCCTTCTCACTCATCTTCCCTGAAATTTGGGGGAAAGCTGAAGCACATGCCATAATCAATTACTTGTCGGAATTGTATTTAATGTGTTTCTGGAGGAATGAGCAATATATTATTTACCACAGCATTGGAGTAGTGGCAAACAGATTTAGTATTAGAGATGGAGCTGTCCTGCTGCACAGTGAGCACAACATTACTGTGGTTTTTTTTGCTTTTGTGGTTAACATATTTTCAAAATAAGAATATGTAAACTTCAGAAATGACAACATTGTAGACATACATAACATAGAAGATTACGTTTAGAGGATACAGGAAAAAAATATGTAAATACAGACAAAGTAATGCAGATACTGAAGCAACTTCAGTCTTCAGAAAAAAAGCTCAGAAAGTGTAGGTTAAAAAAGTCATATGCATCCATTATAACATGACTGACAGAGTGCAAAATTACAAATCAGCTATGAATTGGGCCTACTCTGTAAGTGTGTGCATATATACAAGGCCAAGTGCCAGATCCTACACTTGGGTCACAACAACCCCATGCAGTGCTACGGGCTTGAGGAAGAGTAGCTGGAGAGCTGCCTGGTGGACAAGGCCCTGGGGGTGTTGGCAGACAGCTGCCTGACCAGGAGCCAGCAGTGTGCCCAGGTGGCCAAGAAGGCCAACAGCATCCTGGCCTGGATCAGAAACGGTGTGGCCAGCAGGAGAAGGGAAGGGATCATCGCCCTGTGCTCAGCACTGGAGAGGCTACATCTCAAATACTGTGTTTAGTTTTGGGCCCCTCACTGCAGGAAGGACATGGAGGTGCTGGAGCGTGTCTAGAGAAGGGCAGCAAAGCTGGTGAAGGGTCTAGAGCACAAGTGTTATGAGGAGCAGCTGGGGGAACGGGGGCTGTTTAGCCTGTGGAAAAGGAGTCTCAGGGGAGATCTTACTGCTCTCCACAACTCCCTGAAAGGAAGCTGGAGTGAGGTGAGGGTCAGTCTCTTCTTGCAAGTAGCAAGTGATAGGATGAGTGGAAACAGCCTCAAGTTGCAGCAGGTGAGGTTTTGATTGGACATTAGGAAAAACGTCTTCATGGGGAGGGTTGTGAAGGCCTGGAACAGGCTGCCCAGGGAAGTGGTAGAGTTGCCATCCTTGGGGGTATTTAAAAGACATGTATGTGTGGTGCTGAGGGACATGGTTTAGCGATGGACTTGGCCATGCTGAGTTAACAGTTTAGACTTGATGATCTGAAAGGTTCTTTCCAAACCAAATAGTTCTATGATTTTATATATGCACATAAATGTATGTGCATACATGCATGTACAAATGTTTTGGAGGTAACCTAAGTCAGGTTATTTAGGAATTCGAGAAGCTTCCACTAGTGAAAGGTGTCCCTCCCTGTGGCAGGGGCGTTTGATGAGAAGGCACTAGAGATGTGCCTTCTGATCCAAACCATTTTATGATTCTATTCTCTAGGAGTTTTATATATTTATGTATATATGGAATGTATAATATGACCAGATGGAAGTGTTAAATTGGGTCTATTCTACTTCCTCTACCTGAGATTAAATGTATTGATTAGTGTGCTTTGGAACTAGATACAGATACATGGAACTAGAACAAATACATGGATTGCTGCTAAGAGAACAGAGACAATTTGCAAATTTAGAATATTTTTTATTGTGAAAGGAAAAGAACTTATTCATTTTGAGAGTTCTACAGTGTAAGGGAGTGTACTAATTCACATAGGACAGATAAGTGATTAATTACGCCTTAGTAAAGTGCAGGGTCCACATCAATCCTACAGCTTACATGAAGTCCCTAGATATAAACTAAAAATTAGTATGGCCTTTTTCATTTTAGGTTTTATACAATAATTATTTTGTCTCGTATTTTCCAAATTGAACAGCCTTGCAATGTTTAGGGAAAAGAGATAAATCTGTATTCATATTACCTGGAACCTGTTTTTCATTTCATAGCATGTAGCTTTAAGAAAATGACTGCTGAGGTGATGATATACTTCCTAACAGTTTTAAAATCTGAAGAGAAGGTAACAATCTCTTTGCATTATTGTTATCATGAACAATTTAAGTCGTATTTTTAGGTTTCTTTTATGTTGCAGCTGCTGCTCTCCATTTCTCTAAGTCAGATTGCAGTCACTGAAAGGCTGCTTACTTCCTCTGTCTTTCTGCAAAGAAAATGACGTATCTATGCTAGCTGATTTATAAACTGGTGAGGAGAAGGTTCATCTAGTTTCAAAGAAGCCATTATTTCATGGAATTTTAGGGCAGAGGAGTCAACATTTCTCCTTTTGACTGTTCTCTTAGAAGTTTGTGGGGGGAGAAACGTGAGTACTCTTAGTAAGCGTACTGGTACTACGGCTTTATTCTGTTATTGCAGGATTTAATATTAACAGGATGCAGCTTGTCTGAAGGAGGCAGGTGCAAGACTTATTCTTTAGCCCTATAGCAGAAATAGGACTTTGGCTATCAAATCTAAAAAAAGTATATAATTTCTGACAGAAACTTTTGCCTTGAAAGTTTGGTTGCTCCAGGAAGTTGTATCTTACAGTTTTTAATTTCTCATGAGTAAGCTTTCTATCATATTTTCATGCATTTACTTCCTAAGTTTGTATTTTCTCATTCTTCCTGCGTTGCTGACACTACTTCATTCTTTTGACCCAAATTCAGGTTGCCTTTTGTAAGTAGCTTTTATTTTTAAATCCAAATTTGCTACGCAAAAAGGCAGGAGGGTCTGGTACAATATGATAGGTTCATTAATTGCTTGTATTTTCAAATATCACAGAGACATTCAGCCTACTGGAAGATACTCCTGGCCAATAGCTGATTTCTGAATGGCTTTAGCTGTAGATAATCTGAAAATGACATTTGCTTTAAAAAACATATTGTGATGGCACAGAAAGCAGGACCCTGCTGACATGTTGCAGCACATATTTGCATGTCCTGAAATGTTGGCGTTATTCAGTAACAGTCCCATTTCCAGTAGGAGGCCCTAGAAAAACACATACTTCAGTACAATGTCTACCTTGAGTTTTACATACTAATCAGGTGAGGTAGAAGTTGGAAACAGAAACACAGTAAAGTGAAATACGTAGAATATTTTTCAAGCCAGGAGAGCAGACTATGCTGCTCTTTCTGCCAGCCCAGTGTCACCTCTGCTGTAGCCATATAGCATTTCTAGGAAGGTTTCCAAGTGCACATTCTAGAACTTGTGAAAGTCATGACCTTCCTGAATTTTGAGAAGCTTCGTGCTTCCTTGAATACTACCATACCTTCTGTATTACCTCCTGCAGCTGGTAACAAAGGTTCTCTACGAACGTGATCTTAAAGTAACTACTTTATAAGGAGATTTTTCATTGGTCTGTGGATCTTAAAGAATCTTTACATTCATCTCTACTACTTTACTACTCTGAGAAGTTCCTCTGCCATCATAAAGAATGTTAAAGCAAGTTTCTACAGCCTAAACTGTTGAAGAGTCACTCTATTCTCCTTGCACTGGGACCAGCAGCCTGTATGGGAAGGCCCTACCAGTACCAAAGTTAATATCACCTGAGCTGAGATTCTTTGCAGTGTCTAAAAGCTTTTTGCTTCTTTAATTAAAAACTCTCCCTTCACCTTTTTTTCCTCAGTGAAATTGTGTTACTTTTATTCGTCCAGCTTCTGAAAGTTCCTCTCAATTACAGTAGATGATGGCTCATATTTAAAATGTTTTTTGGTGTCCCACACTGATATATAACTGCGTCAATGTAAGATATTAAAAAGCCTGTTCCCTTAAAATGTGTGGTTAATGCTTAATAATTTTCAGAAATGTTCAGATTGCAGAGCCTGTGAATAATTTGCTAAATTCTCCTTACAAGCATATCTTTGTCAGGCAATCATAAAGTAAGTTGAAAGCAAAATGGTTTATAGAAAATTAGTTACACAGCTTGTAAAATGCTCTACTATGTTCTGCAAACAAAGGGGAAAATTTCCTGCAATTTCACAATTTTTCACTTGCTCAGATGGCCATTAACCAACAAGATGAAAATCAAATTTATCCTATTCATGCTATGAATTATCTATGATTAGCAGTGTATAGAATGTGATTTTCTAAAGCTCCTTTCATAGGCAAGGTATCTTCAAGCACTTTGTAACAAAAAAAAAAAAAAAGGACAAAATAAACACCACAAGTATCCTAAACCTGTACAGGATAAAAAACCTTGCCCTTTCCTTTACACCAAGACTGAATCCTTGCTTTGGGGCTCTTCTATCCTGATGCACAGAACACTAAAAGGCATGTTTTCTTTGATATTTCTAGTCTTCTTCCAGGACCAGTACCTTATAATAATTTCTAAGGCATTTTATCTCTCCTGCTTTCAGTATCAAAGCTGTATCAGCTAATCTCTTTGACTGACTGTTTCTTCAGTAGTGAGTTGTATGCATATAACTTAAACTGACCCTGTTCTGTAAAATCTGTGATGTCTGTATGTATATGGAAGTTGTGGTCCAAGCTCTGAAGAAATTGTCTCCCCCCAAGAAAAAAACAAACAAAAAAGAGAAGATAATTTACGCTCAACACATTTCCATTTTTTATTTAACTTACTGTTTTCTGTGGTTCTGTAGTGAACTTGAATCATGCTTTGTTATGTCTTCAGAACTAGGGTTCTGTATTCTGTGATACTCATATGACAGCAGCTGACAAGGCTTTAAGAAATCACTGAGACTTGCAGGACAGTTACAGAGCATCCCATCACCACAAGTCATGGTAGTGCTGTGTGCTGGAATAATCTGGGATTCCTTTTTCTCTTCATGCCTCTGCAGTGGTATGATCTTTTTTAGTAAAAAACACTGAGACAACACAAATGTAACCTTTTCAGTTGTGGTAGCTATTTTCAGATCTCACCCAACTCTTTTGTACACATCTAAGCAACAACTTTAACAAATCAAAATCTGTTCTCACTACCAGAGAGGAAGGTCTTCCTGTAGGCATGCATAGACATGAGGATAAATAACCCACAACATCATTATAGAGATATGTACAGAATTAATCACAATAATCAGCCACTATAAGAGCCATCATATTAAAACATGGAGGCAGAGATGGATTGTTTTATGAATGGTTAAAGTGTATATAAAATATCAAGAGATACAGGTACAACTGTACTTTTCCTATAGTTGTGTGTTGATAAATACACAATTCAAATGCATGAAAATTGGGGGAAAAGCTGCTTACCCATATAGCAGTTATCAAAGTCTTTTAGTTAAATGATGCTTACACTGTTCATTAATTGGTTTGGTACTTTTGAGAGCTACCCTGCCAGTTTGACAATTATGCACTCTAAGCTTTTCACACACTAAACAGCCAAAATAATAAGCAGAGCTTTTCTGCATATAAGATCCTCACCATTTCTTGCTCAGTACTAATAAGCTTGAGGGCTTTGTCAGTAATTTTTTATTCTTCATGCCAATTTGTCCTGTTTTATTTTTTTTTCTTAGACCATCACCAAGAGTGTTAAGTACTGTCAAATGCAGTCTGAATTTCTGTTAGTCTGAACTAAAACCACTGAGCCCTGTGAAGACACCTCTTTCAAGGTTTCACAGAATACCATGAACGCTACCAGCTTGGTCAGTTTTGAGCTAGTAATATGAGGGTAACATGGCCCACGTGTTCTTTTACTATTAATTCTGTCAGACCCTAGAGGTTTGCAACACTTACCATCTTCCTTAGTCACTAAGATCTACTGTGGACTTGAAACTAAAATCCCATATGAAGGATGGTGGTACAAGAAGTGACCTGATGTACATATCAAGTCCTCAAAAGGGGCTTAGCATCAGGAAAATGTAATTTCATCTTCAGTTGTTTTAGTTTGCTCATTGACTGTGTTTCACATGGACTGCTGCAATCTGGAGTCCGGGTCTATGTGGCTCTGGCTGTGTAAGGTGGCAGCTGCTGTGGATTTTCTCCAGGGCAGTGAGCTGGCGGAGGCCAATTTATGTCACTCATCCTCCCCCTGCCATGCAGGAAGATGGAAGGAGTATTAAAGCGATCTACCCCATTCTTATACTCCTGGAGTGACAACAAACTGCTTAAGGCCAGGCATAGAAATGCTCTGTAAGACTAAGTGACCCAGATTGTCTCCACCTGTCAGCAACTGCAGTGTCATTGCTTACTTGAGCTTTTGGGTGAATCCAGGGTATTACGTATCATTTTTCATTTAGAGTTCCTCAGCTGTGCCAAGCTTGTTCTTCATGTTAAATAAATGAGTAATACTTCAGAAGTCTTTTTTGTTCTCATTAAATTCCTGTCTGAGCACAGAGCAAACGCTCATCTCCTTTGTGCTTTTCCAAACACTGAAGAACTTGGATCGTTGAGGGTTTGTCACATATTGGTTTTTATGGCTATTGCATCTTTAATGCACTGTGCCATCAACGTTCTTCACAGTCACTTGGACACAGAATCATCATCCTGAATGAACCAAGATGTCAGCATTAGAGGTGATTCATAGCAAATGTAGGAAATTCTTCACTGTTGCCGTTGATTGATAGCAGCAAGAGGGCATTTCACTTGAGACTGCTTCAACACAGCTAATCTTAAGTCAAATTTAATATGAGACACAATTTTCCCATCCCGTGACTGTATGATGGCAACATCAGAACACTTCTTTCATCTTATTCCTGTATAGTTTAAGAAACACATATCCAAAGGCTGAAAAAGGTCAGTAAATTAAACAAGAACAAAACCCGGCATTATGTCTCTTCTTTCAAGTTTGCATGGAGGTTTTCCATGGCTGTGTGCTCTGAAAAGGGCTGTAATCCAAATGGCACACTGCTGATCGGGGGAACCAAAATGGTATTTAAGGCTTGGGCAAGTGCTGTGGGCTAAATTCAGAAATGTGTGAAGAGATGGTGAACTCCCACGGTCAGACATTACAGCAGAGGTGCAGCTGAACTATTTCAAGGGTATAAATCCAAATTAAATTTCTGTGATGCAGAAAGAACAAAATAAGACAGATTAAAGTAGGGGGAAAGTTGGGCACAGTATGTGTGTGGACTGGAGCGCTGTGATTGATCTCCTAAGGATACTGCAGTCTGTCTGAGAGGCCAACAGGAAAGCTGCTTATCACATGTAGCATTCATGACAAGTGAGCAGCTAGATTCTGACAGGCTGTAGAAAAAAAAATAAGAACACAGATGCCAGTCTGGCCCCTGTGAGCAAGCCAGTCCTGGGATTTAAAAGTAATTAATTTCTTTTTTGGGTCTCCTCAGCAGTGTCTTTGCTGTGTCTATCTGCTCAAATACCTCCACCTTGCTGGCCCCGTGGGCTCTCTGTCTTCCTGACAGCATCTAGGTGCTTTTCACACTGCTTGCTACAGCCGTCTCCTAATTTGCTGCCTCAGCCAGCAGTTTCTGCTTTTATGTAGCCCATGCCTCGCTTGTGGCCTGTCTGAACCCCCTTCCTCATTATCTTGGTGCTGAACTGTGTTATGCCAACATAGTACTTTCTAGTAGCTAAAGGGTTTCCTTTCAGTTTAGTTGGGAAGGTGACCTTTAGTCGCTGACAAGAAGCTTTATTGAATTTTACTGAACTGTACTATGATTAGAATATTATTTATGTTATTCTAATTAATTTTCCAGCATTCAATATACCACTAGAATATATTTTTTTTTCTGAGTGTCCAAAGGTATGGACTGTATGAGAAAGTATGCGTGGAGGTCTATGCATATCAAGGCAGTTTATGCACTTTTATTCTTCCCCATATTACCATTTTATTTCCCTGTTGGATTTTGTGAAGGGAGAAAAAAGTGCATTTTACAGCCTCATTTACTAGTTACTTTTAGCAAGTCCTTTCACAACTGAGGCAGAATACTTCATTTGTCTGAAGGAAATTTTGACAGTATCAAACATACAGTGTAAAATATGCAGAGAGACCACCTATCTGTTTAGAGCTTGTGTGAGATAGAAACACAACAGATACGATGCTGCTTGTTTCGAATCACAGCACTGACAAAAATGCATGATTGATGCCAGTCACCCTCTCTTTAATAACTGTACTCTTACAGCTTGCTCTAGGGATTAAAAATAAACACAAGACCTCATTTAGCCACTCTGTTTTGGTGACTTCACTAGGCTTTAAGCATTGTTATTAACCCAGGCTTGTTCTGTATGTTCCTGATTGTCAGGCTTTATCTCCTAATCCTCCCTTTCCAGATGGGAATATACAACCATTTTATGCCACTAGGGTCAAAAGGAAGCCAACTTGCATGAGGAGCATTGAGTTGTCTTCTGTCTGCAACTCTTGCTGTTAGTAGATGTCAAGAAGCAAGAGGCAATCCTGTTACCTGAATTCTTGTAAATATGAGCTTAGTATCCACTCAACTGCAATTTAAGCAAACTATCTTAAAACATCAGTGGAATTCAACAAGGGATGAATTCTTCTGTCTTTGCTGAAAGCCTGAACAAGTGCTAGTCCTTGCAGCCTCCCAGACATACCATATTATGTTCTAGTTTGATAATTTAAAAGGTCTTTTTTTTTTTTATTCTTCTATAACATCTTTGCATTCACAGGCCCTGCTTCTCCTGGGGCAATGTTACCACTCTTGATACCTGCTAGCTGGGCAACACAGCAGGTGACAGTCCAGATTTTGGGATTGTAGTGATGGTAACTTCCTAACACATTTGAGCTGAGGGCAGGTGCTCTGACTGGACCTCATACTTACAAGTGAGGAAGGACTGGTCAGGTTGTGAGGTTCAGGAGCAGTCTTGGTTCCAGTGATCACGAGACTGTGGAGTTCAGGATCCTTCAAGGAGGGAACAAAGTATAAAGACAGGACCAAAACTCTGGTGTTCAGAAAAGCAGATGTTTTCATATTCAGGTGTCTGCTCAGAAAAATCCCATGAGATACAGTCCTAGAGGTAAGAGGACATAAAACTGGACATACAGATGTCTGTTGAATCTGATGGGGTGAACCTATGATTGCTAAAGGAGCTGGCCAGTGTTATTGCCACTCTTGATGCATCAACGCCCTCTTTAATAATCTGAATGATGACACAGAGTGCACCTTCAACAAGTTTGCAAAGGACAGAAAACTGGGAGTAATGGCTGTTACGCCAGATGGCTGTGCTGCCACTCAGAGGGACCTTGGCAGGCTAGGAACTGACCTCACAAGAACACAACCACACAAGATTCTGTGAATATAGAGGCACACAGGTACACAAAGTCTTTAGGAAGAAGTTGAGCAGAGGCAGAGTTCTTCTGTATTTTGAGTTTTATTTTTCCTGAAATTTTGTCAGGCACTTTTACAAACTCAGGACCAAATAAAAATGGCCTTTTCCAATGTATGTATGAAATTACACACAAACACAAGGAACCATAATGGTGCATAATTTATGTTGTGTTTGCAAATAAGAGTTAAGGGCATAAACAGTATTGCTTGTGAAAGATTTTTAAAAATGCCTATTTTAGCAACCATTTGTTCAAAGCTGGTTTAATGTAAACTAACACTACATTCTGCCTGTTTGACTCTAGCTTCTACTGGAACAGCTGTGGCTGGCAGTGGTTAAGTTTTCAGGGTAAATCACAAAGTCCATACTCTTTGTGGTGGGGGCCTAGAAGTTAGTTTTTCTGGCATACCTCTTATCACTACTGTTTTGGCAAGTCATGGATGTAAACTCCTGGCCAGTGCTGCTGCCTCCACTTCTGTTTTCTCTCATGGGACTGGAGCATCAGTGATACAAAGCATTAAGTGCACAGATACATGAATTACATGTGAAGTACTTCACAGTTCATTGGCCCAGATACACTTATCTCCTGTATGTAGATAAGTTTTATACTTTTAGGCAATAGTTTGACATCCCATATTACTTGTCCTTCTCGAGCAAATGCAATGTACAAGATGGAATTGATGTAACTTGTTCCTGAACAATGAAGTCATTAAGGTCTGCATGAATAAATTGTAATGGAGGAGTATTAACCAAGGGCAACTGAGTAGATAGAAGAACAGTTTGTGCTTTAAAAACATGCTAAAGCTGTGGGTATGATATTAAATGATCAGCCATCAGTAAGAAGTCGATTGGCAAATAAAAAAATGAAAAGAAAAAAAAAAACAACTTGCACTTGTAAATCAGTTGAATTAATATATTAGAATATATTTTAAAGAGAAATGAATTAGAATCATGTAAAGAAGCTTTATAAAAACGTATTATAGCTAATTATGTTTTGACAGTGTAATAAAACTTTATAATGCGTATGATTTGACTCATTTTGGTGGTAAAATTTTCTTTTCCTTTTACAGAAAATGATGAGGTCATCCGTGTTTCATATGTTCATACTAAGCATGGTGGCTGTAGATGTGATTGTTGCTGCTAGTAACTACTACAAAGGAGAAAATTTCAAGAGGCAGTACGATGAATTTTACCTAGCTGAGGTGAGTGTGCTGAAACGACTATCTGGATATTTTTGAAGATAAGCTAAAGCAGAAAATGTGAATGTCAAGCACATTTTAATGCATAATTTTTTAATTCCCTTACGCATTCTGAGAATTCTTTGCTAACTTGTTCAAGTTCCTCTGTCTGACAATGGCTGACAGCCCTATCTTACAACCTTTTGAAAGGTAATTTCCTCAAACAAAATGTCAGTGGTAATGAGCTGAGGCTTAAGTATAACATCTGCAGGCAGTGCATGGCTGCTGAGCTGCTATCTTTCTCTAGCAGGAGTGTAACATCCAGAAGATTTTCACTTTAAAAAAATGACAAAATGCAGTCCTTGAAGAATATAGTATTTCTTCCTAAATCATCTTTATCTGACATATACTTAGCTGCAAGAAGGTCCTTAGCCATAACCAAAACACTGTTGCAAATAGCTTAGCTTCAGTAACCTCAAGAGCACACTGCAAAAAAACCCCATTTATCCTGTCATGAATTTGGTGAAGGAGAAGGCTGTGCTCCTGAACCAGTGAAGTGGAGGTAAAAAGTTTCTTTACAAGTGACATTCTGACAGGGATCCTGCTTGAGTCATTAGCTGGTTCAGGATTTTACTGTAGAGCATGCACAGGAGATCCTAGAACCTTGCCTACGTGTCTTTTTTAGTACTGTTTAGATTAAATTAGCTTAAACTTTAATTGCTATTAGTTTAAAGAAAATTAAATTGAAAAAGGCATTTAAGTTTTTGGTATTAATGTACAGGCATAGCTTCAAATAGATATTTGTTTTTCCTGAAGTGAGTGAAATCAGTGTGGTTGCATTCTTTATTAAAAACACTTCCTTCCACGGGTACTGTGAATTGTCACTTTGCGTCAGTACAAAGCCACCAGTGCTGAAATCCACCGAGATCAGTTCTCTGACCTGATGAATGCAAACAAATTGAAAGCAAAGAAAAGTAAAGTTAACACCACAGTCCAGGCTCTCAAAAAAGTGCAGATGGAAGAGAGATCTGTGCTGCATCATGCTCGGTTGTCTCTCATGCTGCTGGAGATCACTGTTGTTTGTATGAACATTGAGGAAATGTTGGCTCAGCCAACAATTGCAAGAGTAATTGTGAAATATGTTATTTTATCTTAAGTTCTAAGCATATTTGACAAACAACATGAATGTGAAAAATGATTCTGGTAATAAGATATCAAAATAAAACAAATGAACACTGGATTCTCATGTGACACCCCATCCGATTTGGGGATAGAAGTGAAGACAGAGAAACTCATTTTAATCTGTTGTTGTTTAAACGTGGCAGGCAGCTCAGCCCTACACAGCCACTCACTCACACTCCCTCAGGGAGCTGGGGAGATACTCAGCAGGGGAAAAGTGAGACAGCTCGTGGGGTGAGATAAAGGCAGTTTAATAGGTAAAGCAAATGCTGCACGTGCAAGCAAAGCAAAAGAAGGGATTCATACACCACTTCCCATTGGCAGGCAGGTGTTTGGACATCTCCAGGAAAGATGGGCTCCATCACCTGGAACAGTTACTTGGGAAGACAAATGCCATCCTTCTGAACACCTCCTCCCCAACCCTTCCCCCTTCCTTCGTCCTCCCCACAGCTGTTAGTGCTGAGCACACGACACAGTATGGTGTGTACCCCTGGTCAGCTGGGGTCACCTCCCCCAGCTGTGTCCCCTCCTAACTCCTTGTACCCCCCCCAGCTTACTCGCTGGTAGGGCATTGAGAGAAACAGAAAAGGCCTTGATCAGTAACAGCTAAAACATCCCTCTGTTATCAACACTGTTTTCAGCACAAATCCCAAACCACCACACCACAAACTACGATGAAGAAAATTAACTCCATCCCAGCTATAACCAGTACAATATCCTAGGCCGGAAACAAATAGTTAAATCAGCACTAAAGCTTGAGACCATGAGTATTTCACAGTAGGAATTTTTACTTTATGCTTAGGATACAACTACTGAGGCTTGGATTCTTAACAATATAATATTAATGCTATTTATATTCAAAACAGGAAATGCTGTATGTGCTACTTCTATTTTTGTGCTGAATATATAGTATAATTATGCTTTTATTAATCAGTGCTAGAAACACTCTCTTCAACATCTGTTTCAAGTGTACAGATCGTTGGGTTTTTTTGCATCAGAAATACTTGCCAAGGTTTAATAATTTGATTATGTCACGTATGCTAGTGTATTACAATTCTGTCCTATAGGCTATGTCAAATTTTATTTAAAGATAGGTTTTTCTGTTTCTGCATAGCTTAGGTTATTGATTTAGTGGGAAGGTTGTCAGAAAACTCATTTGTTTACATTCTATGTGTTAACATTTCTAGTTATATAAGGTAAATCATTCTGGAATAGAGAAAGTTATTTTGTTTATTTGTAAGGCTTACTCTCTTCACATCCATTATCTGCTTTTCTTTATTAGTTTTTTATCTGTGTTGCTTTTACTATAGACACTACAAAAAATCAAACAAGAACAAACCCCTGGTATCTTATAGAAGGAGGTATAAAATACAGTATAAGAAGAGCAGAAGAGTAAAAAAAAATTCCTGAGAGGGAGGAGCAATTGCTAAGCTGGTGTCATTTCCTGCATGGTTATTGTGAAACTTGTTCTTTGCCACACAGGACATACAAAGAAATAATTTTAAGAGCCTTGAAGATGCTGAATACTCAAGCAATGAGGATTATTCCACCGTGGCTGGTCTGTTTCCTTGGTGAGGAAGACAGGCCGGAGCAGGATACACTGCTGTTGCTCTGTTTTCCATTAGACTAGGCTGCATAAAGCTTTCCCTTCAGAGGGAGCTGACTTCAGCAGCCAGCAGCAGTGGGGATTCCCTTTCCTAAAGGAAATGGCCAGGTTACAGCAAACAAATTTGACTTTCTGATACATTTTCTAGAAGTCATCTTGGAAGGTGCTGGCTTTAGGAGCAGACATGTCTAATAAAATAGCTCTTTTGGTCCATTTTATGGACCACAACCTATGGTGGCCTGGAACTGTAGAAAACATGCACTTAAATTCATTAGACACATCTAAGTGAAGTTATTGAGAAACGCAGTACCCAGGAAAAAAAAAAAAAGTTCATTAGTTGGAAAGACAAGACAAACTCAAGAGGAAAGGAGACAAAGATTAGACAAGACAATAAAAGATAGAAATGAATTCTAACCAAGATCCTGTTGGTTGCATAATTTTGTCTACCCAGTAATAAGTAAGAGCTTCTGACAAGCATTTCAACTTTTATACATCAGCCCTGCAGATTAAGCAAAGCCCAGACCTTTAACAGGATGTCTCAAAACCCCAGTGCAGTATCTGAGAACCTGGAAAGAGTAGAGCTTCAAACTCATTTTCATTATTGTTTTTGAGGATGCTGAATTCACCTTCTCAGTACCTAGACAGAATAGTGATGGGTGTTTGTGTGCAACTGCCACATTGTTTTCCATTAAAAGATGTTCCAGACAGAAGCCTTATTGGAGACATGTGAGATTCATACAAGTACTGTTTTAAAGGGTCTGAAAACCAGAGTTCAAACCCAGATACCCACTTCCTCCTATGTTCCTTTTGCAGTCTGTCCCCTTGCACTGCTACCTTTGTGTAGCCTTTGCCCTGTCCTGGCTGAAGGAAAGATTTGAGTGCTGGGTCAAATCTGGTAGTAAGGGAAGAGCTGGAGGTCTATGCTCTTAATCCCACTGATCCTGTTTGGAAGAATTCTTATCTCTCCCAACAGCTTGATAACCTTTCAAGTAAACCACAGTTACAAGGAAAGCTGTCTCTGTCTGTCACTGTTGGATGTTGGCTGATACAGAGCTCTGCCATGGAAAAAAAATGTTAAGGAGCTACTGGCAAAAGTTGATGTTGTTGAAGGGGTCATTAATACCATAAATTTCCAACTGACTGGATGGGAGGTAGCCCTCAGGCAGCCCATTCCTGGTAGCTCCTCTCTGGCCTCTCCAAATCAAAACTGACAGCCTGGTGGAGGGTGGCTGCTCGTGTTATACCTGCTTTTTCTCTGCAGGTCTGCTCTGGCTTCTTATATGAAGTTGAATTTGCCTTTCCCCCGCCTCTATAGCGGTTTTTAACAAGTCTTTAAAACTGTATTACATTTCACACCTAACAAAAAGTTCTAGTCAGATATTCTGAATCTTCTCCTGTAATTAATTACAAGGAAGGAAAAAACCACAAGCTCTGTCAGCGGGAAGACAGGTGTATAAATGTAATCAGATGTTATGCAAACCATTTGATAACATTTTTAAGTGCTAGTGGCTTGAATTTGTTTGACAAGCATGTAAAATGCAAATGATCCCGCCCACACATTTTTAGAATAAATTAAAATACACTTAACATCCTATTTGTTAGTCTTGTCCTAATAGGAAGCCTATGTACTCTGAAGTATGGATGTATGTATTTAAATGGCATTGTTATTCCACCTGCTCTGAAGCTGAATTCCAGCTGCCTTCTACCCACTGTTCCCTTTTTCCTAATTCAACCCCCTTGTTCTGTTAGGACTCAATTAGATGTGTTTTCATTAAAAGCAAGCTTTAATTTTAAGATTTTTTTTGATTAAATGTTTTCCTTGTCTTAGATAGAGATTTTCATGTAAAGTCTCATCAGACTTGGCTCATTGTTCACCTTGAGCTACCAGAAGGAGGGCTGAAAAACTGGCCAGGTGCCTTTGAGAATATGAGCATGAAAATGTCCCAACACTGTGTATGGCTGGAACCACACAAGTATTTCTTAGTATTATTTCTTTCCTAATGTGACAAACATTTTAGAGTGCAATGAGGCATTTTGCCTTGCCTTAATCATTCAGAGGACATTTGAATCCTGGTAACTATTTTACACACCTTGAGGAAGCCATATACTATAGCTGATAGCACTGCTTATAAAGAGCTATGTGGCCTAGAGGAATAAACAGAACATAAATTTGAGTATTTAATTTCCATCTCCACTTCTGCTTGTGACAGTCCTGTACACATAAAAAGTATAAAATTTTATTGAGTTATCCCACAAGCTACGTCTTCCATGTAAATAAATATATTTTTGATGGAGTGGAGAGTTTAAATTTGAAATAGTCTAAGTACTTAAAACAGCATCCCAGAGATTGTCATTCTCAGATTCAGGATTAAAATCTTAGTCCCTAACTTTGCTGTCCCCTGCCAAATGCAGTAAACCTTATGGCCCATAGTCGATTCATCTCTCCATCTCAAAAGACTAATAATACTTCAGCTCAAAGGACCTTTAAGCTGTATTTTGTTCATGTTTGCACAACACTTTGAAAATGTTAGTTGTATACATATGCCACCTAAGGTTGTTTCATTGTCTCTTTTAAGCCACAAAGTGTATAAAGGGTCAGAGAGGGAAATGGGTGAGTCAAGGAAAAACATCTTTTCCATTGGGTTTCTTGGCTGTTGTGAAGTGCAGGAGAAGGCATCTCAGAGTATATACAGTGGTAAAAGAAGAAGGCAGGTGAGGAAAAGGAGTGTCTGGACAGAATGATTTTCAGTAGTGAAAGAAGTAAGAGAAGAGAAATCTTGAAGTTGTAAACCTGTGCAAAACTGTCTCTCTTTTTGCAAGCTGAACATCATGCATTTTAGTGTGTAAATATTTCAAGGAAGGCCTCTGGAAGAATCCCAGAGTCACCCAATGCTTACAAGCAGGTTTCTTTCCATCTAACTTCCCATCTTACTCTCTTAGCTAAACTTCTTCAAAATCCATCTATTTTTAAAATTGTGAAATTTGACCAATTCTGGACTGAGCTTGATTTCCTCTTTTTAAAATTTGTTCAAATTCTTAAGTCCCATCACCCCTTTCCTACCTGTTTTATTTGTCATGTTACTGTGGATGTTTTAGAAAATCAAAATAGCAATTTTCAAACAAAAGGCCTTTATCTTTGCTTTGGTACTTAGATCACTTAAAATTTAAATCTTCAGACAGCTCATATGTGTAGCTTCACATTTAAAAAAAAAAAATAATTTTTTCCATGTACACAAAGTGAAAGTTCACCTGGAAGGAGTTATTATTTCATGCTTTCCAAATTGTGGAATCTGCATGTCTGTGTTGACAAAATGAAAATTCCACATCAGAAAATTTCCCACTGTGTACTTTCTAAGGTAGAATATGAGCCAATATGAGGAAATCTATTATTGATTGTTTATTCTGTTTACAATATGAGTGTTTTTATTAAATATTATGAACAACTTTGTTTTTACTGTACAAAACCTTGCTAGACATCATGACATAGAAACTTGGAATTTAACTCAGTGTTTTGAATGCATCTTTCTTGTTTTATATATTCATCTAGGTTGCTTTTACAGTTCTGTTTGATTTAGAAGCTCTCCTGAAGATCTGGTGTTTGGGTTTCACAGGATACATCAGCTCATCTCTTCACAAGTTTGAGTTGCTGCTTGTAATTGGAACCACTCTTCATATTTATCCAGACCTTTATCACTCTCAGTTTACATATTTTCAGGTATGATCAGCTACCTTTACATTTTATATACCTATATACCAATTAAAAATATTACCCATCAGCATTTGCTCTCATTTATTTCCATTCTCAGCCTGCTAATGTTCTCCCCATACTGACTCATTTTGAGAAGGTATTTAGAATAACAAATATGTTATATTGGATGGATTTAAAGACATAGTATTCTTTCTAACTTTGCTGAGAAGTCCTTTCTGTTTTCTGTAACTCCCATTTCTTATCTGAGCTACACTGTTCAGTAGGATCTGGATGAGTTTATTCACTCTCCTTCATTGAGCCTTGACCTTGTACATCATCACCTTCATGTAGTGTCCACCACTGCTTTCCTGGCTTCTGTCCCTGAGGCTTCAGTACACTTCCTATTGCTTCTCTAAAGCTTCATCTTTGTGGCAGTCACGTGCCTAACAAAGAGTCTTTGCTTCAGTTGTTGTGGGTCTTCTGAGGTCATATCTCCGGAATCACTGTAGTGTTTGTTTTCATAGCATTCCAGCCATCACCAGTCTAGAGGGAAAGTGTGTTTATTGTGGATCTTCCTACATTTTCAGTTTGGGGAAGAGCAGGAAGGAGGAACAAGACTGATTAATTCAGACTTCTGATCCTTCCTCTGTTAACCAGTCCAACCAATTCCATATTCAGCCTCCTTGAAGTGCTTTAGGATTGCCTGAGTTGTGGGAGGAAGCACTGAGATTCATTGTAATGTGCTGTATTTCACAGTGATAAAGAAAGGGATTTTCTAAAAAAAAAAAAAAAAAAACAAAAAAAAACCAAACATGACTCATCAGACAGTCCTGTTGATGAATGTGATTAGCTATAGTGACGTACTGTGGTCAAGGGAGTACAGTATGGGGGAAGATAGGATGGATGGCCTGGTCAGGATGACAAATTCTGTTTTGCTTCCACCTGATATCATTTGAAGGCTTTTCAATGGTCACAGCTTTGCTTTTGCTGTCCAAATATGTAAAATGTTGTTACTCAATGTGGCATGATATTTCTAATCTGCAAGAAGGGGTGATCTGTCAGGCATATGCCACTGCACCCTTGTGCCAGAAGCACACAGGATACTTATGTGGGAGCTCTCATTTAAAACAGCAGCTTAGTTAATAGTTGATCCATATTTATTAGTGTCGAGTCCACTTACATCTGATAATTTCTTTCTAGAATTTTAAGTATAAATTATGAACATGTTGGACAAAATGAGTAACATCATCTTTAACGCATTGAAAGCATAATTAAAATATAGCCAGATGCTGATGATAAAATAAGTCGCCTTTTCTTTTTAATGGATTTAACTAATTTGGGGGAGGGATGAGGAATGTTTAAAAAGGGCTAGCTTTTATGACAGAAAATATCAGGATTTGATTTTTTTTTTCCAAAGTATATGAGAAACATACATTTTACAAGCAGAAACACCTACTACACTGAAAGATTTTGGTTGTATTATGCAATCCAGATCTCCTAAGAGGCAAATGACAGTAAGGTTGGAAAATACTGTACCTTTGATGTCAGTGTATACAGGAGGTATGCACCGTATTCCCCTGCAATTAAGCTTCTGGGTAAGCTAGATAACACATTTTCAAATCAACCAAGGTCAAAAAGTCTTTTTCACATGGATACGTCTCGACGTTAGGCAGATTTCCAGGCCTTTAGGTATTAATGATGACAGGTTAAATGTGTTCCTTGTCAGCCAACAAAACAGATTACTGAAAACAGAAGTCTTATTTGACACTTCCAGGATAGTGAGCAGAAATATCATTTAGCTTATCTAGTCTTCCTTAGCATGTATTTCAGTCTGAATTATTCATTGGTCTTTATCAGTACCTTCTGCCAACACATCATGGACTCTTCACCACCTTGGGTGTTGTCCACCCTCCCACGTTTCTTTCTTCCAATTGCTATATGTGCACTCAAATCACTCTGCCCTCTGGGAGAGACTACAGCAAAGCACCATTCTGTGGCTCTAATCTATAGAACACAAAGTCCATGGAGAAATGACAGGATTTGCATATTATTGTAAGGGACCAGTGTTAAAGGGAGAGATTTAAAGATAACTTGACCTGTACTGGACTGGTAGTGTATTTGTGCTTGGGAAATATATCGCTGAGTCATTTTCTGAATAAATATCATCCCTTTTAGGAGATGCAGCCATTCTTTGTGACAAAGCTGTGGTTCCTCTTCTTATTTTTCATGTTGAGTTTGTTTTTGACATATTTAATATTTAATCCGAATAATGCACCTTCTACAGCTCTGAAATTTAATACAATCAAATTACACAGAATGCATAAATGTTCATTAGGGTGTACTTTTGCTAGATTCAATTTGGCACCTAATGAGAATAAATGAAAAAAACCAAATGGTATCAATAAGATTAGTGTGTTGCTTAAAGGTCAATTAAAGTTCCCCAAAGGAAGGTGGAAAAAAGTAAGGCAGATAGTACATTTTATCTAAAAAACAACTCAGAATATCAGCTAGCATGAAACCTTCAACCCACTCGGATCAGTGTTGAAACTACTACTGATGGGAGCAGAGCTAATGGTTACACTGTGAGTAGATCTTGTAGGTAAGAAGGAAACATGTTTACATGTTCATACTTGGAAATCTCACTCATCTCACCATCACTGCCTTAGTAACCAGTTTCTCGTACTCATATGGAATATGGTCATGATACCAGTGTGGAAGAAAGGACTTCATCTCACCTTGTCCTAATGTTGTGAAAGTTAAGTTGTCTAGCGTGACCTCTGTATCTGTGATGGTACTGAAGATGGTGAAGGCTCATTCCATCTCACACCAGGGGTCTGGTATATTTGGAATAAGTTGCTCTCTGATTTGACTTTCTTTCTCTTTCCCCTTTGGCAATAAAGCCTAGGTGAGTAGCATATTCTGTAACCCTGACAGACAGGGAAGTGAGTTCCATGCAAAATGCAAAGGTGTATATTATCAGCAAGCTGCAGATTACAGTGAACAGCTTCTGTCAAACTTACTTGCTCCCAAAAAGCAGCCCCGTGATCATATTTGACTTGTACATATGGCCAACCTATAACTGCACTGTAATTCCTACCCTTTAGTTTCAATAGGTTTCTTGTGAAAACGTAGATGATACCTTGGGCTAGAGAGTCTTTTTTCTTTGTAAGAACTGCAGCATCTCATTTGGCTCATGTGCTGCTGTCTGTTCTCTCCATCAATCATTGTGGCTGCCACTGCCTCTTGTTGATAGTGGATGCTGTGTCACTGTTTGTGCCACCCTGAGTGGCAGAGATGGGAGGATCAGAGCTGGTGACAGCTTTTCCGAGGTCGAGTCAGCAGCAAATGGTCCAGGAGTTCTGCACACAATCACAGTTCTGCCACAGCTAATAGCACTGAGAGATGTAAGATGTGGTCATGGCACCCCATGCTGTTTCCTCTGGTACTGAGAAATGCCACCCAAAATTTCCCTTGTTACACACAGTGTGGGAAAGCAAAATATGTTACCAAACTTGTTAGGTTACATGATAGACTACGCAAGCAATTTGGTCTTGTGTCACTGAAACGTCTCAGTCTCCAGATGGAGATTGGTGATAAGTGGTGTCCCTCAGGGGGCCATACTGGGACCAGTGCTGATTAATATCTTCATCAGTGACAAAGACAGTGGGATTCAGTGCACCCTCAGCAAGTTTGCAGATGGTACCAAGCTGTGCCACATGGTTGATGCACCTGAGGGACGGGATGCCATTCAGAAGCACCTGGACAAGCTTGTGAAGTAGGCTCATGTGAACCTCATGAGATTCAATAAGGCCAAGTGCAAGGTGCTGCATCTGTGTCAGAGCAATCCCCAGTATCAATACAGGCTGGGGGGTGAAGAGATTGAGAGCAGCCCTGCTGAGAGGACTTGGGGGTGCTGGTTGATGAAAAGCTGAACATGAGTCAACAATGTGCGCTTGCAGGCCAGAAATCCAACCGTATCCTGGGCTGCATCAAAGAAGTGTGACCAGCAGGTCAAGGGAGGTGATTCTACCCCTCTGCTGAGACCCCACCTGAAGCACTGCACCCAGCTCCAGAGTACTCAGTGCAGGAAAGACATGGACCTGTTGAAGTGGTCCAGAAGCAGGCCACAAAGATGATCAGAAGGCTGAAGCACCTCTCCTGTGACAAAAAGCTGAGAGAGTTGGGGTTGTTCAGCCTGGTGAAGAGAAGGTTCCAGCGAGGACTTGTAGCAGCCATCCAGTACTTTAATGGGGCCTGTATGAAAGATGAGAACAGTCTTTTTAGCAGGGCCTGTTGTGCCAGGACAAGGGGCAATTGTTTTAAACTAAAAGAGGGTAGATTTAGACTAGATATAAGGAAGAAATTTTTTGTGGTGAGGGTGATGAAACACTGGAGCAGGTTGCCCAGAGAGGTGATAGACACCCCATGCCTGGAAACATTCAAGTTCAGGCAAGGCAAGGCTCTGAGAAACCTGATCTAGTTGAAGGGGTCCTTGCTCACTGCAGGGAGGGCTGGACTACATGACCTTTAAAGGTCCCTTCCAATGCAAAACTTTCTACAATTCTATGAAATGGAAACATGATTTGTGCAGTAAAAGTTGGCAGCTCTTTATGTGACTATGTAATATGGTGTAACAAATAACAGAATCTTATAAAAATCTAGGTTGGAAGTGGCCTTTCAAATTCACCTCCTCTAGCCAGCTGCTCAAAGCAGTTTTTTCGACTGCTGTTCATGACCCTGTCCATTTAGAATAAGTATGAATTTTTAACAGTGATGATTATCAAACTGGAGCAATTTACTGCAGTAGATTCTCATTTGCTAAACCTAGACTGATGTATTTTGACCTCTGCCTGAAGCCATTCTTATGTTTAATAACACATAATAAACCTTCATTGGTCTGTAATTCCACATTACATTCAGATGTACTATCTGTAGTGTATTTTGCCTGCATCTTTGCTCCCTTTGTTACCCCAAAACCCACTTTTCCCAACTGCATTTCTGTGATGACTTCTTGTGATTGGTGAGTTGGTTATAGCCTGGCAGGCCTTGAGTATCCTCCTGTGCCTGTATTCTCAAGACCTGTGCTCTCATCCCACACCTCTATGGCTCAATGCTGCATTTCATGAAGGGGTCACAGATAGCTCATTCTATGCAAAATTGCAGAACATTATTACTGTATTTTAGAAAAAAAAGAGATGTGTAACCATATACATTACACCACACAACTGGCAGAGTGGGTTAACAGCTGCCTGGTCATTGGTTTACTGTTTTTGCAAGATAAAGCATTCTCCAGGCAGGCCAGGATACGTACTGGCAAAATGTTACAGGTTCCTAATATTTACCAGGCCAGCAGAGAAAATATATTTACCAGGCTACAAGGCTGCCAGTCCCTTTTTGGCCTTGAAGTGTCTGATCCTGTGAAAAGTTTTTGATTCATGTGGTGATCAAATAATTAATACAATTGTATTTTCTCTGTCTTTGTAGGTTCTTAGAGTAGTTCGGCTTATAAAGATCTCTCCTGCTTTGGAGGATTTCGTGTATAAGATATTTGGACCCGGAAAAAAACTTGGGAGTTTGGTGGTATTTACTGCCAGTCTTTTAATTGTGATGTCAGCAATCAGTTTACAGATGTTTTGCTTTGTGGAAGAACTGGATAGATTTACAACCTTTCCACGGGCAAGTATAAAAAGCATTGATTACACGTTGTTTGTTGTTAAGAGTTGGAATTGATGATCTTAAAAGTCTTTTCCAGCCTAAATGGTTCTATGATCCTATTTGCTATTATAATTAGCAGTCTTCCTTTCCTTCTGAGATCCATGGAGCAGTTTATCTCCATACGTGTAGATAAAAGAACTGTATTTTGTGGGTGTAAGAGTCTTTCTATAGCTCTTCAGTAGTGAAATTCTTTGGATTAAGTATTCTATTTCTGGAATGCTTGTTTTATACAGGGTTATAAAACCTCTCTGCATTGACAAAATAAGTGTTTGCCTTTTGGGTATGAATGACGGATATTTATGGGCATTGTGTTAATTCAAAACAGGACATTGAAAATCAGTGGAAATTTGACCTAATGTATTTATTGAAGCACACCGTTCTGAATGAAAACACTGACATTTCGTTAGTAATGGGTTAGACTGAGCATATGTGGATTGCTTCCAGTGACAACATATTTGTTTCTGTCATTCCTG
>NW_008582027.1:123480-144975 GCF_000691845.1 Merops nubicus
ATCCCATGTATCTATTTTAGTGAAAGTGCATTGGTTGGAACAATTAAATAACAATGAATAAGGCAGCCTCAAGGGTCATGCATTTAGCAAACAAAGTGTCTAGGTGGCAATTTGTAATTATCAACTTGGCCCTGATCTATGGGAAGCTAGCCATCAAATGTAAAACAAAAAATACCTACCTACCCACAGGAAATAACATAACACCTTGCTTTCTGGTTTGGAAAACATGCTTAGAAAAGCAGCCAGTAGGAACATTAAGAACTCATTATAATTTTTTAAATGCTGAAGAAAAAAGAAACAAACAGAAAGTTAATAAAACAAGCTTTTCTAATGAAGTCAGGCCTCTGTCTCTAAATTGAGTGATATTACCACCATATCATATGCCTAACTCCCATGTATAACTTCTGAAAAAAAACTTGCAACTACAAGTTTGAAATCACCATGGAAATTTGGTTTAGAATTATTTTTATTATTTATGCAAAATGCCAGTGAATGTCCTGAAAGAATTATTGTAGTGTAATTAAAATACTCACATAAAATACTCACATAAAAGACATACAACCACCTGCACATTTTAATGAGATAAATTGATTTAAACATCTGAGAAAGATTAAATTGTAGTAAAACATTTCTGAGATATGTCAAGCTGTTTGTAAAGTTTTAAACTATTTTGAGCATTGCAGTCTGAGGTCATTTGAGCTTCTATCCTATAAAATTTTAACAGGTATTCATATATGCTAAGTACAGATCTGAAGAGTGTGAAAATATTTTCTTCAGCAGATTATACAGGTTTTTTAAAACAAACAAACAAACAAACAAACAAACAAAACCAAACAAACAAAAAAACAAACAAAAACAACCAGAAAATAGCCAAAGTTATTTTCTGTTTTCTGGCTTAAGCTGGGAAAAAAAAGAAGGCCTGGTACCAATAATAAAGGAGTGTTCTGGCAATACTGAATTGAAATGTTTTTGATACTTTTTATGTGATAGCTAGAAGCAAGTCTCCCCTTATTTTTTATTTACTGTTTATTTGTATACATATTCACCTTGTTATGAATATTTCAGAAATATACTTTACAGAATGTGGTTTCTTTTTGCAGTTGTTTAGTGAAACATCTCTTAATAGGTTAATAGAGTCAGTGAAAATTTTGTACTCAAAAATTGTGATTGAAGGTGTGAGTGCCAGTGTCCCTCCAAAGGAGTGTGTTCCTATCAAAGGCTGGGGGATTCACACTCATGCTGTCTGCTCTGAATAAAGACCACTGAATCAGCTTACAATAAGACAGTTATAAAATATGGGATTTGGGCTTTACCTGGAATGTATTTTTTTAGAACAGGACTGAAGATATGCTTGCATATGATGTAGGAGATATGTTGTCTGCAATAGCAGTATTCCAAGATAAATTTTTAGGACCTTACCCCCAAAGAAGATCAAACCTAAAATGGCCAGGACTGAATGGTGACACTAGAGGCTAAATTCTGAGTTTGTACATCAAAGTGCTTTCTGCACTGAAACAGGCAAAATCTGAAATCATTTTTAAAGTAAAAATGCTTTATAAGAAGGCACAGTATGGGTTTTGGAACAAGTAGACCTCCTCCTTTCATTAATGCCTCTAAATTGCATGTTTTCACATGGTTTCCTGACAACAGTCAATAGGCACAAGCTCAGTGTTGCCATGGCTACAAATTTCACCCTTCTTTTGGCCACTGCAACTTCCCAAATGGACTGACTTTCTTTATAATGCTAAGTATAAAAGAAAGATGTTTGCTATACTGTTTTTAATCGATCCACCATCTCTATTTTTGCACATCTTGGGCTGCACATGTTGAGGCATGAGAGGGGCAAGGGGCAGTTTGGGTCTCCTGAAGAAGGAATGGGAGAAGTCTGTTCAAAGGTATTGGGGTAAGATGGCCACTAGGAAATTTTAAAATTCAGTAGATGGAAAACAAAAGATGCTGCTGGTGTCTCTGACTTCCATGCCCTGGTTTGACTTCAGGTTTGGGGCCATGTGCTGACTATTCAGTGTTTCACAGTACAAAGCTGGGAATGCTGCCTTTCTTTTAAATGAGTCAACACGAGATGAAAGCCAGGCCTAACTGATCACAGTAACAAAATTCCCCCAGTCTTCAGCAAAACCAAGACTTTACTCCTAGCTTTGAGCTTGGAGAAAGCTGAAATTGTGAAATGTTAGTTCAACCTAAGCACCATCCATTTAAAAAAATCAGCATCAATTTAAAAAGTTGAACAATGTAGTCTTAATTCATCTTAATTCATGATTATGATAGGAGAAAAAGGTAAGTTTACGGCAGTAGAATAGATTGCAAGAATTTCACATCACTGGTCTAAATCCTGTTAGCTTAATTTGCAGAAGTAATCCCACTAATTGTAGGACTGCTTCCATGAATAAGGCCATTGAAATTTGGACCATAATATTTTATGTACAAGCAGCAGTTCCAAGTTAAATGCATTATGACTCTAACTAGTAATTTGTGTGGCACCACCCCTGTAATAGTTGGACAAGATATCAGAACTGGCACTTCAGCTCACATATTCCACCAAACCTTTGCCAAACTTCCACTATAAATAAAAAGGTAGTTTGATTTCCATCATCAAAACAACTAATTAAGTAATAGGACATAAATGCTCAAAGAAATTGACAGTCTTTTCTATCACACGAATTAATTCAGAAAATCACCATCTGCATAAATCTCTGTCTCATCTTCACAGATGTTGATTCTGTCAGCTAGCTGCATTTCAAATTAATTTTAAAATAAACAGTGGGAAGCATACCTTTCAGTTAAAAATAACTTGCTCCAAAGGAGATTGCTAGGTGCAGAAGACGTACTCATTGCACACTGCCTGGTTTTTTTAAAACTAATGTTTTGCCATAATAGTGGACTTTAATATTGTAATAAAATGTTTAAATTATCTTAAAGTCCATTTTTTTATAACTAAACACTTTATGGACAACTGTTTTAGATGGAAAATTAGATTTTTATCACGTTAAAAGAAAGGATATTGCACCAGTTCAATCATCCAATCCCTCAGGTGTTTGTAAAGCCGACAGTGGGGTGTGTTAGTGTAGTGCCCACCTTGTATTTCAGCAAGGTGCAACCACCAAGGTACCTACCAGTTAGGCAGGACCACCACTGGCTCCAGAAATGCTCTGAGTGCTGGGAACCAGTGACTGGCTGGTTGAGCTTCACCCCCCCTCATGAAGGGAAGCTTAGAAGCAGTGCTGAGCACTGATGAGATGGTTGTTTTCTTCACTCTCAAGCACCACTGACAGCTATATAGGTGGCTGAATTTCCTGTCTGTTTCAAGGATGCTTCTCTGGCTACAGAAGGCCTCTTCTACCTGAAGATCCCAAATGCTTTCTTCTCTGCATTGCATGGGCAGGTATTTTGCAGAGCTAGACAGCCCTTGTTGGGGTTGGGATTTTTTTCAGGACTCACATCATGATTTTTTGTAAGGAAAGAAATCACTAAAAAGAGTTTGTAATTTTGGGTAGTATAAGGAGTCTGCACGTGTGATTGTGAGGGGGCACTATTTGAAAGGGAAGATCTGGCCGCAGGCTGGGCAACATGCTAGTTAAGAACAAGGTTACTGGCAGAACATAAAGTAGAGAGCACTGTGCAAATTCCAGCCCTTGTATCTGGGCTCTCCTAACACACGACATAGCAAAGATTTTAGCTGACATAAAGAATGTACAGAAAAGTAGTTTGGAACAGTTTTCTCTGCTGGCTCTAGTTTATGCTAGCCTTTGTTCTCTGTGGGATCTGTGTGTTCAGAGGAAAGGCTGGGACATTATATTGGGTCAAGATATTGCTGATGTGGAAACTAAAATCTTGAGTTTTCCTTTGTCTTCCAACGTGTATGAATGTTTGTATGCCTTGATCTGTTCCATGTACGCCTTAGCTTCACTTCTTCTGAGGAATTTGGACTCGTAGGCTTAATCATCTCTGAAAATTTGATTAGCGTGATTTAGTTCTGAGAAACAACTGTAAAAATAGCTCTCAAAGTCCTTGGTGTTAGCCTTGTGTGTTTATGCTTCTGTCTGATTCAGAGTGTCACAAAACATAGCAGCAATAAGAAAACAAGTAGGATTTGGGAGGGTGGGGGGCGATGGAAGCCAGCAGGCAAATTTTTTATGAAGCCCTCAGCAACTAAATATTTGGGACATCCCTAACAGAGTAAAAATACACAGTTCTTTCTCTGAACAAGATCTAGAGGCAATAGGATTCAATTTTTGTACTTTAAAACGTGCTAGTTATAACATGTAAAAGAGAAATAGCTTTTGTCCTAGGATACTTAGCAGTGGTCAATGGAAGAGTCAGACACTGTGTTCAAGAACTGGCCTCCTGATACTGATACTGCTGGGTTGTTCTTCCTGCTTCCAGCCAACTCTCCCTGAGGCAATTCCTGGGCACGGACAGGGGAATAGTTCTCTCTAAGTGGACACTCCAAAAAGACAGTGCCTTTTATGTGGTGCCTTGTAGAACAAGATTGTCCTTGCCTTACACAGCCCTCCTACACCATCCTAGAAAGCTCTGCATTCGCAGGCCCTCCTTTAGAGTTATAAGCATACAGCATACACCCTTGATTTCATAATCCAGAAACAGTGTGTGGCAAGCTATGACACATCCTTCTTATTTTTTCAGATAACTGGAACCAGGTCCTTGTCACCAAACGTTAATGATGTGTTATGGCCATAGGGATATCAGTTAGGGCCAGGAGAAGGTGCAGGACCAAGTGCTGTACACCTGCATGTAGACAGTCTGCTCTAGAGTAAATTTTTCTATGGTATAGATAATCACAGCCTGGAGTGGACTCCCTTGAGAATGTAGGTGTAACCTTAATGCTCCTGTTTGCATTGGGAGAAACTGCTTAGAGAAGACATTGTTTTGTTTGAAAAACTCTGCAAACGTGATAAGGAACCCAAGCAAAGTGCTTGCCTGTGGGTATTAGTAATATTAGTAAAACTGAAGTTCCCTTCCCAACTAGTTTTGCCATCCACTTTAAACGTTAATTAGAACTCTTTTTTTTTGTTTTGTTTTTCAAACACATAAGTTTATATACATAAGTGTTTTCAGCTTTTCCAGCATGAATTTGAGTTTAGGATAAGTTGATGTGAAGGGCTTCCCAGGTACTATTTTCTCAAGGATGTGACAAGTGCTGTTCTTTTTGTGCCAAGGGCCTTATGATGTTAGTCTCCTGTGGCTGGGGGTGTCAGGCACACGAAGCACAGACATGATGTATCCTTATCACTGGGTCAGCATTTTGAATTTGAGGAATTTTATTGTCCGGAAACTGCATTGTTAATGTGTTCAGTTTCTAACACTTTTTTGTCATGTATTAGACTTCAGTAAGATACCAGCTTTGACCTTTGCTGTCTGGAAAGAGACTACATTCAAAGTCTGGCAAAAGAAAAAAAAGTTGTGCTATGGTTTGGCCTTGTTGAGAGATTTAAGCCTATCAAGATCCACACTTCACTTGGATGCCATTGTCAATCTTTGGTGGCTAAGGGAGCACAGTCCTCAGTGTCTATGTATGATGTACGTGTCATGCACATACATTGCATGTTGAGTTAGATTCTGGTCTGTGCTGTGGGCTCAAGCTGGGGTTTCAAAGGTCTAAGTCATCTGGGTTCCAGGCTTATCAGATCCATATATTGCTACCGCTAAGACAGTTGGTTGAAACATTTCCACTACTCCCTCTGTTTTTGACATGTACCCCTGGTCTGAAGGGATTTGAAGCTGTTAAGTTTCACCAAGAATGCTGTTTACAAAATATATAGGGGAAGAATCTGGTTGACTGAAAAAAATGGAAGTACCGGGACTATCCCTCGTCTGTGGGACTCCTAGAATGCTTCTGCTATTAAGACAGCATAAATATAAGGTCAGGTTTAATTATAACAGTTTATTATAGGTATATTTATAGAGAGATAGCACAGAAGAATAAGCATTATAAAAAAAAAATCACAACGTGGTTTTCATTCAAAACAATGTTCTCTCATGATCAGGATATTTATCCTATTTTGTCAGCCCTGGAGGAATCCAGAAAGCTCTTCGTAGCTCTGGAACAGCATTTCACTTGACTTGAGAAAGTGAAATATATTTGTTTATTAAAATACAAATCAAAAAAGGTGTTCTGCTCTGTTAAATCAACTTGAGGAGTTGTTGCATGAAGGGAAAGGGGTAGATGTGGGTAAGGGAGAGACAAATTTGGTAAGAGACAAATCGCCTTGCTTTCTAGCCTGTCCTCAGATATTAGAGGGGCTAGGGGTGACTGAACTTGTCTCTTAATAGGTTCCAATGAAAGCTGAGACTACAAGTCTGACACCAGATGCATGAGCAGCCTGTTGCTGTGGCTCTGGCTGCATTCAACAGCAGCCGTTGGATGCATGAACAGCACGGGTTAGTGACACCCAACATACAGAGTCTGTGATTGCCAGTGATCAATACACTAAGCTGCAGACGAGCTATAGAGCTCTAAAAAGCAATTGCAATTACAATAATAATAATGGGAGAACAAACCCATCAGCCAGTCCCTACCACTTGGTGCTGAGTTCTCAAAAAAAAGGGATGACATTCATACCTTTTTTGTTGTTATTGGTATGCAGAGTGTGAGGATGGGGCTGTGAGAGGACAATTGTTTCCATGTAATCAGCACAAAACTTCCTTATCTTCATCTACAGGGAGTAGACAACTGCCATGAGCTTGGTGAGGAAATGGGGTAAGCAGCCTCCACTGCAGTCCACGTTCCTTTTCAGGGCCTCCAGGGCACAGACCCCTGAATCTTCCCTCTGCCCCTGTGACCACCCTAGCACCAGTTCTTTGTTTGCAGTGTCCAGCTTTGTGATTTCTGCTTGTTTTGTGCTTCCAGCATCTGACAGGAGTATGTTAATAAAACCATATTAGTATAATATGTTAATTGTTCCTATGTTTGTAATTCTTTCCTTGCAGGCATTCATGTCAATGTTTCAGATCCTGACACAGGAAGGATGGGTGGATGTTATGGATCAGACACTGAATGCTGTAGGACATATGTGGGCACCAGTGGTTGCTATTTATTTTATACTATATCATCTTTTTGCTACTCTGGTAAGTCTTCACTTGCAAATATGCTGTGCTTTCCTTTGGTTTGAATTGTTCTTGTATATCTTGTATTGCTTATTTTTCTCAGCTAGTCAAAACTAATTGTGATACTCACTTTCAGCATAGAGGTCTTTAGGATTAATTCTTTGATGTGGCAGAATTTACCACTCAGCCATGCAGCATAAGGTGATAAATTTTATTCTGGTGTGAGGTGTTGTTCTTCATAAGATTCAGGTCACAATGCTAGACTAACAATATAATTATTAACTGCCTTGTACCTTCAAAGTTCTAATGAGTTCAGCAAGTGCTTATATTTATCATGTAGAAATGGTGTCCTCAGCTTCCATTGCATTCTCTTTGCAGCAGTAATTAGAAACTCTGAACTAGAAATCACTACTTTCCTGTTGCCTGATGCAAAATCAATGCGTGGAAAATATGTTATATAGTATACTAAGAAATAACAGGATGAGAAGTTATACTGCAGTTCCTGCATGTGAACGGAAATGAGGATTATATCCAATTCTACTTTACATTATGTCCTGTTTCACTTCTAAAGACTGAATTGTAGGAATTAGAATTCCTAACTGTAGGTGCAGCAGGTTCCTTCATATGGATTGAAATCTTGACCAGTGTATAAACAGCAGTAAAGTGCATTTGGTGCTCTTAGAGCTGCTTAACAAAATCAAAGTATAAGCCAAACAAATGTATGTATCAGCTGATATATAGGACATGTAATTTGCTTGCAAGGGTCAGAGAAGTCTTTGGGGTCTGGAAAAGCAACTTGTCTTGCTGAAGTGATCTTTAAAACTCCTTGGGTTGTGGGTATAAAACACAAAAGGGAAGTGAGTTTTGGCCGTGGAATTGAAAGCAGTTACTGGTTAGAGAATCTTATTGTTGTTTTTCTGATTCTTTACCAAGAACATTGTCTGAACTGAAATCCATTTTTATGTCTTAGATGAGCAGTAAGTAAGTCCATAAAGTAAACAAATGTCAGGTGGCCTCTGTGTTAAAACTTCATACCTTAACTGAGAAGAAGCTTAGCGGTAGGAGCAATTTTAGTATTCTGCTTTATGTTTCATGTTTTAAAAAAATCATCTGGGACTTCTCCATTTGTTTACGCCAAGGACTTACTTTGCTAGGAGCAAAGTCACTTCTCAGTACATCATCATCAGTCCTTTAACAGGGAATTTGCATTTAAGTACATGGTCCTTGCTTTGCTTCCTAAGTGTACACATTCTTCTCATTCACCTATGCAAATTTTACATGGATGAAGAAACTCCACTAAGAAGACTTTGCAGCACTATCTGGCCTTATGAAGTTGTTAGTTTCAGTTCTGAGATCTTCCTCAGACCCTGGAAGAGAAAAACTACATAGGACAGAGCTGTCTGGGGGCAAAGGAAGCTTAAAGAAAGAAAATATGGGATAGATAATGGAGCATAAAAATGATTGGGCTGCTACTAAGACCAAAAAGAAGAGTTCTGAGAATAAATAACCATCAGTGATTAACAAGAGTAAAGTCAAATGAAGAAATTACTTTCACCAGGCAGAAGAAGGGGGGAGGATTAGAATTGAGAAGTGATAATTGCAGGCATTTGGCACAGCAGTCTGTAGAGCAGTGGAAAGAAATGAATAGGTTTCACATTCGAAGGCAAAGAAAAGTTGATGCTGAAAAACAAAACCTCTGTTGGAAGTGAGGACTGTTATTAGTTGAGATGGCAGCGGAGGATGTTAAACAAATGACAAGTTTGTGTTTAACTTTTGTGGTACGTCATCTTTGGTTCTTGTTTAAAAAAAAATGAAAAGGGAGTTAATGAAAACCTCGATGCCTTGATATATATCTGTGCGTGAAGCAGCAAGACTGTAAGGGGTGATATATTTCACTAATATTACTATTTCTTTTTAATGTGGAACTGTACTACCTTAACTAGTATGCTCTGAGCTGCAGGTAGTGGAATATCATAGACTGTAAAAGTATCTGAAGTAGCCAACCACCATACTGTAAAATTTTGTCAAAATTATAGCAAACCATTCATCAGCAATTAGGGAACAAAGTAATTTGTGCCAGGGATTATGTATTTTATGAGAATTCTGTCTTGCTTTGCCTTCTTTTTCTGAAGGCCAGTTTAACTTTCAATATTTGTAGTAGTTGGATCGTTGAAAACTGTTTAAGTATATAGCATATAGAATATGCCATTCTGATCAGCTGCAGGAAATTCTACATAATGCCCAAGCCAGTTTCCTATTTAAAGAGCATTTCTTTTTCTGAACACTGGCATTTTATAAATTTATGGGTGAGAGTCCTTTATATGCCTTCTGTACCTTTATAGTTCATGGAGTGAAAGGAAATCCTGCTCTGGAACAAGGTCCAGTCACCCAGTTCAGATGCAGTTTGAGTTCCAAACTCCTTGACTGTGTACTAAGATCCTTAAGTTTCATCCTCCATACAGGTGGGGAATGATTTCCAATGTGATTGAATGCCAGGTAAATTTACACTTTATTTACAACAGTGATGGACCAATATGTCTACTCTGGTTGTCACTCAGTGGACAAGGCCACAGAAATACTTTAGGCGTGTAATTCTTTTTAAAAAAGCCAAGATTCCTTCTGATACCTCTAGGAAATGAGTGCTTGCCTGTAGGAGCTCAGTATGTTTGAGGACATTTGCCTTGAACCTCTGAGATGGAACCTTGGCAGTTGCTGACAAGGCATGTATTTACAAATTTACTGCCTTAAGATGTAAGTTGTCTGAGGATATTGTGGAACATTGGTATGTTCCCTCACCTACATCCTTCTCTCCCACTTCTATCTCCTTCTGAGCTATATCAGCCACATTTTCAGCTTCTTTGGCCTCTGGACAGTATCTCTACCAAGGAATATACAATAATCTGATATACGCTTTCCCCCCTGCCAGGATTCTTCCTTCTAGAGGCATATCTACACAATGTTTAATGTATAGTAAATTAAGGAGCATGAGTTTCTTATACTGTGGCTCCCAATGCATGCAAATAGTGATGCAGTTTGCTTTTCTTTCAAAATGGAGTTAGCTACTTTGCACAGAGGCACTTTAAGCTTTAAGCAAGTACCTAAAGTAAATTAATAGTAGTACAGTACCCTCTGTGCTAAAAATTCGCAACTTAGTTGAAAAGTACCTTAGCTTTACAAGCTGTTTTAGGATTCTGCTTTGTGTTTCTTTTTTTTAAAATTATTTCTGATTAATTTAGTTTTCTTTTCATGTGAAATACATTTTACTGGGTATGTTGTTAAACATACATAATGCATTAATCAGGAAACCTAGAATTCAAATGTTTTAAATTCATATTAGAATTGTATCATAACTTAAAAACCAATTTACTAACAATTGCAACCAGTTACTTGCAAAGTGGCTAGCAGACATATAGTAGCAGGTGGTACTAGTTCAACAGATGTCAAAGGCAGGACTTTGATTTACATCAGTAGGGCCCTCGTTTTTCCATGCCGTTTCATAGTACTTCTTAAGAAAAACAAGACAAGCTTTAACAAATAATTTGCAATTGTGTTGTAGATTCTGCTGAGCTTGTTTGTTGCTGTTATTTTGGACAACTTGGAACTTGATGAAGATCTGAAGAAACTTAAACAGGTAAGAACATGTTTTTTATTGTGCTTGGAAGTAGTTTCAATAAAGCATTACTTTACTGGGTTTTTATAGGGTAAAAATGGGAAACATCTTCATCAAAATGAACAAAACGGTAGGCATTGAGGAGAACAGCAGTATTTTGGTAGATAGTTGACCATCACACAACATGAGGTAGAAAATAAGAGATTGTAAAAGATATTTCAAAATATTAAATGGAAGTCAATTTAGAGAGTTGTGCCATTAAAATAATTTTTAAATCATAGCTAAATCATCTTTTTGCTTATAATCCAGTGAGTGATGTCTCTGCTAATGGCACAGGGGGTGAGACTAGATGATCTTTAAAGGTACCTTCCAACCCAAACCATTCTGTAATTCTGTATGATACTTTATGAGCACACCATGGCACTGCTGCAGAGGAGGGTACTGGCAAGGGTCTGCAGGCAGGAGGGGGCAGAGGGATGAATGTGTTAGGTGACTGGTAAAGAAAATTAGCAAAGTTAACTTGTTTGATTGGTTCCCCAGATTTGTGGACCAGGATTACCAAAAAGCCATTCTCTCATGCTTGAAACTCCAAATGACAATCACATAAAACAAATATAACTGTAGAGAGTTCATGTTTGTCATTCTGACCTTGTGCACAGACCACCAGAGAGGAAAGTATCTGTAGCTTTTACATAAATATATATCTGTGCTTTAATCTGCAAAGGAGCCACAAAATCATCAATATTTGTCTATTTCATAGAAGAAATAGCAAACTGAGGGTTTAATATGGGGGGATCTCTTTTGTAATATTTGCATTATAGCCTTCTTTCACCTGTCATTTGCTGGTTTTGTTAATCATTCAGGGGCATCAGCAGTTGTTGTAAAATGATTTTCTTTCAGTTCTTGAAAAATAATCACCCAGACAATGTATTAATTTTCTATTGAACTATTACATTGAAACTAATGTGCCAAATAACTGCTTCCTCATTTTTTCTTGTATATTATTCTTACAGTTTAAAAATTCAAGTGTTGTGTTTACTAATTTATCTTGTTTGTATTTGCTGTGTTCATTTTCTAGACACTTCTCTTTTGTGGATTTAGAGATTGTATGTTTCTTGTATGCACACTGAATATGTAGAATGTGTCAAGCTAATGTTGCTTCCCAATCTTCTGTTACTTCAAGGCACTGTAGTTACTTTAAATACTGAATTTGATATAGAAATCAATAGTGCTTTTGCTGTTGAAGTATTAAGTATCTGTATGTATTGCAAACTTGAAATAAGTTTAAAGGTCAGATATTTTCTGCCACAAAGGCATATAAATACTGGATTTCAGTTAATCAGCTCACATAAGTGAAATGAGAGATCTTGCAGATGATTTCAGGAAGGCCAGGCAGTCTTGAGTATGCAAACTAAGTAGACTAAATCAAGTTTATTAATTTTCTCCTTACCAGTCTCAAGAGGTAACATGGTCTGAAATGAAAATGGCTCAGGTTTATGTTAAGAAATGGCATCTCATACTGATAATCTTACAGGAAGTTTTTCATAATGTGAGTTAGGAGCACAAATCAACTTTCTAAAGTCAAGAGTTTAAGGTATGAAATGCAGTGGCTTTTCTGTGAAACTTAACATCTTCGGTTCATAAAGCACTGTAAACGCCTACACTTTCCTTACAAAATAGCAGCAGCATGGCTTTGTGTTTTAGCAAGCCACTCTGGAACTGGTGAACAAAAGGCAATGATGAGAGACTAACACTTGCAATGCTTGCCACTGTGTCAGCCTGAAAGCTTGTTAGCCTGGTAGGAATCCTACCTCTGTAATAGCAGTAGAGCACACTCAAGTAAAAGGCATAAGTAGATTTTTTGGTTGAAGTCCCTCAGCTTCATAGCACTTTGCCATTGGCCATACCAGTTTGGCTGACTGGCATAATGGTATATGCGTTGTACACCATTATGATGTAAAAAGATGTCCAAAGTAGCTGACACTGGTTCACTTGCATTTATGTGTTTGAAATATTGCTTTAAACAGTAGCCTCTCTTCAAAGACTTACTCAGTATTGTTGAATGTATTCCCTTCTGGTATTTTATTAAAATACACCTTTTACATGAAGTGTTGCATGTTTCAGAAATGCCTAGGGTGAAAGGAGGTAAGAGGCTGGTTCTTGGAGCTGAATCATAAGGAATTACTGGAATGATTGTACAACTGATTAAGTGTCTAGAACAGAAAAGGTTTCCTGTGGGGTAAATGTGATGGTATCACAGGTTCAGTGCTGATAGTGACTGTGAGCTATTATACTGAAATATTGGTTGTCTTATCTCAAAAGTAAAGCAGAAGGAGATTTTAATTCAGTGATGTTCTGAATTCTCCACATTAAAAACAATAGACTGGAAGGAGAAGGAGGATTACCGTGTAATTGTTATGTTTTAATCAAGACCATTTCTGTAAAGAAATAGGTCTGCATGGCTGCTTAGGAAAAGTTTTAACATCTATAATTAAAAGCTGAATGGTGTTTCAAGCAAGAGATCAAATAACTAAAACTGTTAATGTAAAAGATATTGATTGGTTTAAAATGGTAAGAATGTAATGCTCTCAAAACTATATCCATCCTCATGTTTGCACTTTTTCCTTGCCTTTAGTGGCTGTAAAGCTTGAGGCCCAGGGCATTTTGAGATGATGATGAAATATTGACTGATTTTCAAGGTGGGAAAGAGAATCTATTTAGGCCAGAAATCACTCCTAGTTAATAATCCCTTTTAGGATGTGTCCTTCTTAATTATGACTTAATTCCTTTTCTTGAACCTGCTGAGGAAAATAATATTACTTATCTTTCAGATAGGGAAAGGACTAATTAGTTAATATTTGCAATGTATTCCAAAATGTAAAGTGATATGTAAACATTTGGTATTCATATTGGTTCAGTAAATGTGTTTAAATATGAATAAATCAAAGCTAAAAAAACATTAAATGACTAGGAGATTATAAGTAAGATTGTAAAATAATGTATTTAAAAGCTAGTAAACTTTTAGAATTAAATTTGCCTGTGCAAATTTATCTAAGGATATACATCATGATTCAATTTTTAATTACATCATTACATGGTATTCTTTCCACACGTCTGGCCTCATTTAGTACAAAGAGTAGAGAGGACTCTCTTTAATAAACCCCTAGTTGGTATTTTATCTCTTTATTATAGAGTATGTGATCCCTGTGCATTATGTGCATTATTTATTGCACAGTATTCAAGCTTTTCTACAGTGACAGAGCTATTAATCTCCTTCCTGACTTTTTTATGGTACTCCTCATAAGTATCTAGAACAAACATAAAACTTGTAAAAGATTAATTTAAGGGATTTACTTCGCACCACAGGCACACATAAGAATAGAAGTGCTTCTCCCAGACACCATTCAGATGGTTTAAGGACAGAATAATTCTTTGTATTCTTAGAGCCCTGTTCATTCACAGTCTTTCCCATCCTCTGCCACAAGTCTTGTCCTCTTGTCTATGGCTGCCATTATAGCTCAAGTCAAAGGAAAAGGTGTTGTACTATAGCTCCTAGTCACCATCTGTCTGTGCAATGAACTTGCTCCTCTGCAGCAGTCCAGACATACCCAGTGTGACTCTGACACACTACTCAACCTCCAGGTACGAGGTCGATCCTGCTCATCTTCCCATGAGGCCCTTTCTGTGGTGTGCAGTGCATCTGTTATGTGGATGATACCAATCTCAGGCACAAGAAACCTATCAGCTACAATCAATCTTAACTTCCTTCTCCTTTATTCCTGTCTTCTCTATAAACTGTTGGCCCAAAGTTAAAAAGGATCTGAAAGGTTTTCCTTGATTTCCTTTGTACTTTGTGATAAATTTTAGACTTTCTTTTTAGAAATTCAGCAGTCTTAACAGATTGTGAAGCATGGCTTTCCTTTATGGCAGCTGTGTTGACTTTTCCTGTTATCTTTTCATGTACTTACTAATTCTGTTGTTACAACATTTCTGCCAGTTTGCCTAGACATAAAGTCAGAGTGATTAGCTTCTAATTTCCCACTTTTTGAAGTTAGTCACATTTGCCACTTTCCTTTCTCTAGCTACTGAGTTTATTTTGGTGACAAGTTGTTCACCACTGCTAGTATCTCAACATATCTGAGATTCTTTAGAAGTCTTGAGTAAGTGTTACGAGATCCTGGAGAGTAACAAATTGACCTTGTGTCAGTTATCTTCCAAAAGCTTTTCTCCTGACATTTTTGTTGGAGATTAGTCTTCAACACGGTTTAGGGTCTTCTTTAACCTACAGTCAAAACAATTCATTTTACTTTCTTGCTTTGGTTTTATTTTTCTGAACAGTCTCTATTAATAGTCTGTAGATCTTACTGCTCTCTGCATGTTCTTAAAAGCTTCCTTATTTGATGTCATTTCTTTAGAAAACAGTCCATCAAAATCTTTCATGGTCTACTGTACTATTGTTTTATCTAAGAAAATTACAAGAATATATCCTTTTTTTCTTTATTCTGTGCTTAGCATATGGCTTCCCTTTCTGAAATATACCCATTCACTTTAAAAGTTTCCTTTGCACTCCAGCTGACATTGCTGGCCTTACTGACCTTCTTAAAGTTTTTCTGTAGGTGGTAGATGTATTCTGTCCTTCTGAAACAGGATATTTAAAGTTACTGCATACACACACACCCCACCCCCAGCCTCTGTCATTTGGCAGCTCCTTTAAATTTCTTTTCAAAAGCTTTATGATTTTATGTAATTAATTTTAAAATTTAAACTCAGTGTTGAAATGTTTAAATTCTAGTTTTAAATTCAACAAACTAGCGTTGGTTTTGACTTTCTACCTGTGAAAAAATTCTGAATTTAAGAGCATTTTTATCACTGTTACAGAATAGTTTTTTGATATTTATGTTGTGAACTACATCTTACTCAGTACTAAACCATGAGGTGCTTCTTCACTTAAGTGTTGTCTGACTATATTTCAGGTAGGACTCACTTAGGGGTAGGAAGCTAATCTCTTTCTTCTACCCTTTCTTAAACATACATGAGGGGTAAATAAAGGCTTCACAATATTACTGCTTGTCTTTAGGCCTTTAATAGTACTTTGCATATTGAAATTACTTTCTAAACCTTATTTGTATGTATGCAGAATATTTCTTCCAGTTAGGCATGCAGTTTCAAGACAAAGGGTTGCTGTGCTGTTTGTATAGACATTTACTTTTTTTCACTTTCTTGACTGTAGTTTTTCTGTAAGAAAGCACCAGTTTTTCACTGGTGCACTGTACTGTCAGTCTGGATTATATGTTGCCTGATTCTGCATATTCTGATTCTTCAGGAACCTACTGCTTGTTAATTCTACCAAGGTTCTGAGATGTCTTTTGTGTCAACATTGTGCATTTTTTAATAACAGGAATTCTAGTTCAATAATGTTATTTTTTAGGGTTTTGCTAGTAGTGTAAAAGCCTGTATATGTGCTGTTCTCGCCTAGTTTTATGTGCCATGCTTAACATGGTTTGTGATTTTCTGTTTCCTACCAGAATTTTGTAAACTTTTAGGATTCCAATAGTCCCATTCTGTACAGAGAAACTCACTTTTTCCTTGTTGATGACTCCATTTGGGGCTTATACTCTACTGTTACAGTACCTGCTCCCTGAATTAGCTTTGTAGCCAGTGAAGTTAATTTAAAATGTTATGGAGTTTTAAACACCTGGGTGGAATTCATCCCACTCCACTAATACATTACAAAGTTGTGTATGCAGTTTCAAGCATTCAAGCGTGTTTCCTTCTGTAGTCACTGAAAAGTAGTAGATACTTTTTGAGGGCAAATTTTACAGGCATACATTTTGTTTGTAGGGTGGCTACAAGAAATTATAAGCCAACCATGAGATTATTCTCAAGCCACCATAGCTCTGTGAATCACTTTTCCTCCATCTACAGCATAGTTTTTATTTTACAGCAATGACCCCTGTGCGTCACTACCCCTGAAGTGTATATTCCAACTTCCTTTGCACCATACAAAGTGTATCCCTTTTAAGCTTACACAATTTAAGAAGAAAAATTTGTGGAAGAATGACAAAAAGATAGAAAACAAGAAGTAGGAAAAAATTACTTTCATAATAGAAGGTACCAGTAGAAGTCTATGGTGATCTTGGCTGGGACCAGTGCTGCTCAGTAATCTAAGTTATTAGAAAATGGGGTGAATTGTGAGATGACAAGAGTTTGCTCATCGTGCAAAGTAAGTAAAGGCATGCAAAATTAAAGCTAACTGTGAAGTATTCATATTTTGTGGCTGGGAAATAAGACATCAGATGAAATCTAATGTCAGTAAATACATGTAGAGAAGAAACGTACTAGATACATGAATGTAGGCTTTAATTAAGCTATCACCAGTTCAGAAATACTTTTGAATCATAGCAGACATTCACTATCATGTCAGTTCAGGGATTACCAAAAGAGAAGGCAAACACATTGTTTAAAATTATTAGAGAAAACTGTTAAGCCATATACATCCAAAATGCTTCTATGTCTTGAATACTGTATTTGGTAAGATCACACCATCTTCTTAAAAAATAGGATATAATAAGCCTAGAAAAGGTAAGGTCGAGGATAATGAGGGTGATCTCCAGCTTACAAATGAGGAGGAGGCTAAGACAGAATTATATGAAATCACAGAAGTTGTGAGAAGTTGAATAGGAGAAGAATTTTACTTCTTCCACTGTAAGGAAATCAGAGGGCACTCGATCAAATCAGCTTGGTTTTAAGACAAATTAATGGAATAAAAATCCTATAAGGGCTGATGGTTTAGATGTAGCTTTCAGCCCCAGAGGTTGCCCAAGCTAGGAAAGCACACAGGAGGTAAAATTACTCTGTATCTGATCTTTTTTTATATCTCAGACACCTTTTGCTGGTCATTGTCAGGGAGAGGGTCCTGGCGAGCTAGACCTTTGATGTAACCTAGTGCCCTCATTCTTATGCCCTTAATGTTCCATAATCTGATAGGATTTCAGAAGCAATTTGCAAATAGCCTTGGTATGAAGCCATTGGTCACTAAAGCCATATGTGCCACCACTTTATTGAGCTGTGTTTTCACAAGGGAAAGAAACATCTCTGACTACAAGCAATGGCTTGACTTCCTTGACTGTGTAATCTTACTTCTGTAATCCTATTTCCCAATGCTAATATATATATAATTTTAACAGTTACTAAAATAGAAAATGTTCTTAATTTGCCTCATGCTTATAAAAACAAAGCCCATCTTACCCTGCTAACTTTGGAGGGTTCATCTTACGGCTTATATCAGACAAGATTATTGTGTCCCCATTTTACTACTGGAGAATCAAAGCTGAAGAACCGACATCTCTGAGTTCATACATAAATTCCCAGTACAGTGAGGAATCAAACAAGTCTGTTCTAATGATATAGGCTTCTCAGGTCAGTCAGCTTGAATTGTGGAATCTCAGATAAATGGTTCTGCTGCTTCAAAGGACTTTTACCTTAAGGAAGGTCAGATTTCTGTCATACCACGAGTGTGCTGTCTGTGCTCACTAGTGCACACTCACAACTTGAGTATAGATGGCACTTGTTACTAAAAGTATTTTCCCAATAGATGCCTTACTACCTAGCAACAGAAATTCTTGGAGGAATAAACAAGAATATACAGGAGGGACATTTTTCTTCTAATTTAATAAAACTCTCACTCTCCCAGTGAAGGTACTTGTGAGATGTACATGCCACTTGCCCTCTAATTCTGCTCCACACCATGAAATACATACAAGACTTTCCCCCCCTGCCCCACCCCAAATCTATATCAAAGCAGCAAATACAGGAGGCTGCAGGGAGATATATTTCTCAATTTATAGTATATATTTTTTTAAAAAATCTGCCGTTAGAATTATATTATTTTACCTCTGTGCTTTTAAAATAACAGATGTTTACCATGTTAATTTTCTCTTTTTTTAAATCTCACGTGTAACTATTTTATGTTGAAAACAGAAACTTTCATAACCGAGAAGTTTGGTGCTAACGATAGCTGCTCTGCTGGTTTTGTCTGTTGAGATAGATTCTTGGTTTTGACAATGGTTAATGTCTGAACAGCTCAACTTGATATCAGTGGCTCAGAGTCAGGTTTTGAAATGCTTAGAAGTTTTGCAGAAAAGAGACAGTTCGACAAATGTTAGTGGACTTGACAGGACTTTCATAGCAAAAGCAAAAAAGGAAACTATTGGGCAATCTGGCTGATAAGAAGAAGCAATTGCAGTAGAAGAAAGTTAACAGAGAGCTGGGTGCCATCAAAAATGGCAGAACTATCATGGAATCCAGTTCCCCTTAGTTGTCCAGAACTATAGCAGCAGGGAACAGAGGTCTTTGTAAAGAATAAAAAAAGAAAAAGGGTTCATTTTTAGGTGTTAATCCCTATGATCATAAAATCTACTCTCTTTTTTCCTGGTTTTGTTGCCAGGGGAACAGCAATTAACATTTGTTTTTCCTCACTAAGCAGTTACTTTTGCATCTTCACTACTCAGATTAGAAAATCACTGATTTATAATGAGACTTTGGGCCTCCTACTATCTAAAGGGAAAGCATCTGATGTTTTCTGGACATTGTACAAGATAATTCCAGCACAACTAGTCTAAAGATGAAGTTGATACTGCTCCCCTTTCACTCAAGATTTCATAAGTGAAACTTTGGTTGATGTCAGTCAGGACAAAGCAAGCTAGTCTCTAGTTAGTCTCTAAAGAAATTGTGCTGAGTCGTTCTGCATTTTAATCTCAAGTAGAATGAATAAAAGATTCAAATCAAACATTTATATGAAGTAGAATGAAACATTTTTTTCAGTGTTGCAGGAATTTGATCACCATACCATCCTGCTGATTTTAGAAGGGTCACAGATACTCAGTTGCTTGCAGAGTTGAAATTTTTGTTAAAGCAAAGCAGTATTCACATGCCAGACAATGCAAACTTACATCCATAGGGCAAACTTAAAATTTCCTTTCTGCAATTACTATAGTATTCAGTTTTATTTTTCTGTAAGATGGAGAGAAGCACAATTAGTACCTTTTATCTTAAATTCATATGCAATCATTTGTTGATTATGCAATTATTATTTTGATGCAGTTAAAAATATTTCCAGTGTCTGTGCTTTTCATATCTAGCTTAGACCAATTAGATTCACATTTTTAATCCATGTAAAAGAAATGTCCCACAGATAAAAAACTTTGTACACTTAAAGAAATGCAGTTATCCTTGAGAAAGAAGTAAGAGTGTATCTTATGATATACACTGAAAGAATTTAAACCTGAGAATTCTGTGTGCTTACACAGTAAGCAGTGTAACAAAAACTTTTAAAGCTTTTATGGTTAATCCAACACTCAGAATTTTAGAAGCAGCTATCCTGGAGCTGTGGAACAGTTACATGCAAAGAAAAACAATCTCGTTCTTTATGTAAAGATTGGAATTTTCTGAAATGTCAAAGGATGGGATTCGTGTCACATTGTTAGCAATGGAAAAAGCCAGACCTGTAGTCTAAGCTAGTCATCTGCACTTGCCTGTAGTTACCATAGTTACCCTCCAACGAGTGATTCATCCCATCCAAGTTGGATGCTCTCTTTCTATTACAGAGGGAGTCTAGATGAGTAATTAGGTAAAATCCTAACTTTCAGAGGCTAAAGTTAAATGACATGAATTTCCAACTTTAGTGGATTAGGAACCTGCATTTCAATGACAGTTGATCATATGGGTGCTTTTACTGGGGCCCAAAATTGTGGTATGTAACACTAAGCACCTTACCAAAGTTCCTAGGTTTGGAATCCTAATTTAGGTTAAGCACTTTAGATGATAATGGCAAGAAAGAAGGATCCAAGTCAACATTCAGAGCTAGTCATCTCTTTTCACTCACAGCAGAGAATGACATTCCTCATTTGTGAACTTAGGTTCATAAAATAGCAGGTCCCTGGCATTGGCACTTCAGTTACTTTTCTAAAGGTGCGTGGCAGAAGTCCAACAGGATCTTTGTAGAGGTTCCCAACTTCCACCTGGGTTGGCTCAGAAGGAAATACAGGCTCTGTCTTACTTGTGAAGCAGAAGGCATGCTCAGGAAAAAAGGCAGTATGGTTTCTGTGAAATCAGACATTCACCATTTGCTATGGCAATATGTCAGAAATATGGCTTTCACACGTTTTAATGTATTCTAGGAAAATTTTGTAGCTATGTTTAGTCTTAAAAGACAAAGTTATAAATGGCTTCCCCAGAGAATAAGGCTCTCACTACACTGCTAATGATGCTGAGGATATTCATCTTATATTTCCTGCAATTAAATGTTAACTGTTGCTACATCTATACCAAGATACTGGGAAATTTCTAATTATTATTTACTATAGTGCTCCAGTATTCTCCTTGCCAATATGCTCGGTACCTTTCTCTCCTTAGCCACCATCATTATGACTCCCATTTTCTCAACAACTGGTTCTTTTCTTTCATATCCAGACACAGTGCAGTCTTTTGTTTACATTAGATCATACATTTGTCACTGCCTGTAATCACTTTTCCACAAACATTGTCAAAGAAGTTTACCCATCCTCCCATTGTTGGAAATTTGCAAAACAACCATCAGTTTATTAAGAAAGCCTCCATAAATTCACAGATACAGCACTGGTTTCTTTGAAACCTTCCAAGGTGTCTCTTCTTTTTGAAGCTGGCTCATGCTCTTGGAATGAGTTCTAGCTTTTGGACTAAAACATCCTTGTAATAACTGATTATAAGTGTTTCTGTGTCCAAGGCTTACTTGTTTATTGGATGAGCAAGGAGCTCCTGGACAC
>NW_008582028.1:0-16430 GCF_000691845.1 Merops nubicus
TCGGCGATGGGAGCAGCGAGTGCAGATCGCTTTGGTTTGGGATTTGAATTATGGAGGTAAAATCCTTCTGTCAAAGCCAGGAGACAGTTGGTCTTAGGTTGACATCCTATCTGTGATCTGATTGGCTCCCCATCTCCTGCTCTTGGCCATTTATAATTGCCTCTGATGTAATGGTACAACAATCCTGATGAGCTCATAAACTTTTACACTCGGGCTTTTCTGCCAGCCCCGGACCCACGGCAGCCCAGCCGCCCCGCTCGCTCCTCGCCTCTCGGCCGTGACCTTGAGGCGGTTGGGTGGCATCGGCGGAGCGGAGCCCCAGACAGCCTGCCCTTGTTGCATTGTGCCTGAAACAAAAGAGGAGGCGATGGCATTTTGTTTGTACCTTGGGTTTATTTTGCTTGTGATGTTTTATGCGGCCTGGAATAGAGTCTGTGTTGTCGGAACAGTGGCAGGGCTGCTCTGCACAATGGGCTCGCTGTTTATTTTGGTTTATGTGACTTTCCCTTTGGGATAAATGATTTCTTTGATGGGTCTGAGGATGCGTTTGTTCCTGCCTAATTTTGGCCCTTTTCAAAACTGGGGCTGTTTGGATTCTTTATTGGATGGAGAACGTGGGGGGTCTGGGGGATGTTACAGCCTTCAGAATTAAAAAAAAAAAAACCCAAACAACAAAACAAAACCAAACTTGTGGCAGAAACACTGAAAATAGTGAATTATCAATTCACATTCGATAGAGCTTTGATATATGAGGATTTTGGAGTCTCTGCCTGTATGTCTTAGGGCATGTTTTGGTTTAGTTGGAGTAAGCGCTGAGGTATCTTCTTCCCCTTATAAATAAAGGGACTTAGGAGAGATGTTCAGGTGCTGATTATGGTCAGGCTCAACAGCGTCGCTACTCTTTGCATTTCAGAGGGGTGAAAATAGGAAGAAGGAGCCTGAGAATTCTGTTTACTGTTGCATGTGTAGAATTACCTGTTTGCTGGAGGTGGGGATGGACAGAAAACGTGCGGAGGAGAAAGCAGCGCGCGCATCAGACATTTTAGGTAGAGGGAAAAGAGGTGCTGGTATCTAATAGCTGGAAATCTTGATTAAAAACGAGTTATTTTCCGTGGGTAGACCTGCATCTGCAGGGCCTTGTGCAGGACGGGCAGACTTCCCTTTTCATTCTGTGTACTTTGCTCTAACTTCAGGCCCCGGGTCGGAGACATCTGATACCGCCCAGCGTGACGTACACCCTTCAGAGTTTCCCTTCTTGCTCAGCTCTTCTCTCGTGTCGGTCTGAAAACTGCTTAATTTTGGTTCCTTGATTACCAAAGGCAATGTCTCCTTCAGCGTCTCGAGTTACTTCATTGTCTTTTCTGTCAGATTGAAATAGTGCTCTCGGAGCGAGCAGATCTTATCTCTGCTGTGGTCATCAAACTGTCCGGCGGTAACTGGTAGCGAGCGTTTGATTACCCTCAGTGAAGAGTTCAGCTCCGTGGGCACATGTTTGTGTGTACCTGTGACACAGACAGATGTCACAGGCAGGAGGGTGTTTACTTGAAGGTGCTTTTTGTATCTTGAAAAATTTCAGTACAGCTGAAATTTTCGGTGTCAAACTTTTCGAGCGGGTGTTTTCCTCTGACAAAAGTGTGCTGTCAGGATTCTGATAGAATTTGGAAAAGAAGCATATTTTCTCTTGAAAAAAGGAGCTTAACTTGACTTTATGAGCTGCTGATAGATAGTGTATTAGTAATATCTTTGTAACTAGTCCCATGAACACAAATTATTGATGAATAGTTGTTCTTAGTTGAACGTTGTTGTACAAATAGTGTATATAAAAAGTAAACCAACAACCCCCCGCATCCCAAAGACCAAACAACCCCTCCAAAATAATTTTGTGCCAAGGATTATTAGACTCAAGTTGACAATTCTATTTTTTTTTTTTTTTTTCTGCTGGAAAAAGAAAAGAACAGACTTTATCTGGCATGATAAAAAAGCTTCCACATGTCATCTGTGCTGCCCACGAGAAATGGTTCATTAATAATAATATTACTAAATTACAGCTTCCGTTTGCTGTGTGGTTCTAAATTCTCTAGTTTGGGGGAGTTTAAAGTTTTCTGTCTTTTCTTTGTCTTGGGCAGTGATGAACAGAGCGTGTACTTAGCCACTAACTTCTGAGAAACTCTGGGAAAGTGAGAGGAGAATGTAACTCATCTGAGCAAATGAGAAGCATCTCTTGGTGAAGGTGGTGTGGGAAGAACGTAGGGTTCCTGTGCTTGGGAATCCTCAGGGTGGTAAACCTGAGGTTTTGAGCAGAGGAAACAGGCCCATGCAGAAACAAGAAGCTCCTTTAATTCTCAGCATTTTTTTAGGATTTATGAATGATGCCATCAGGAGAGTTTCATCACATTGCTCATCAAGAAAGGTGAAGTCATTTCTGCCGTGAAAGTTGTTTGGGTGGAATGTTTCCTGTAATGAAAGTGGAGTCACTCGTGGGGAGGTAGACTCTGGGCTGTAGCCCTCACAGACACCTTTGCTCACCACGGGCCGTGGTGCTGAGCCCCTGTGAAGGTGAATTGTCAGGACTGGGATAGAGGACTTGGCCTTCTTTAATTTCTTTTTTTTCTGATTGACCTTTTTAGCTGGGGAATGTCGAGTTAGGATCAAGAGCTCAGAATGGCTCTTTTACAGCGTGTGGGATGAGAAATCTGTGGTTTCTCTGTGGGAATGACTTGTAAGAAAGCAGGCCAGGGATCTTTTAGTTTTCAATTTTTCCAGCTCTACCATGTATTTGTTTCCACCCCCCTTCCTCTCAGAGCGTGTAGCAGTTGTTAATAATGGGCTGGCTTTCCTTGTGTCCTGGGACTTAAAGGAACCTGCTGAAGAGCGAGGACGTTCTGTGAGTCTGTGACTTCCTTCCCTTTAATAAGTGGATCCTTCTCGTGGTACATGCTTCCACTACAACAAATGATGTCCCCTGTAATGGGAGATGTCTTTGGATCACATTAAACATTGACATCTTGGATAATCTCCCCATAGGTGCGCTGACGTCTCTTGGTCTCTGTTATAAGTTCAGTGAGGGCAGTTTAAAAATCATATGTTAATTAAAAAAAATGCTTTTGGGCCTTTTGCCATACAATAGCAGCTTTTTGTTGACTTAGATCTCGACTTCAGCAGCAAGCAAGGCATGAAAAACGTTGTTGGAAATGTGTTGGGTTTTTTTTTTAACTAAATTGGCACCAAACAGCTCCGTGCTGCCAGTGAGCTGCGATATCTTGGAATCGGAAATCGAGCCCTGGCTCCTCTTGGCTTGTGTTGTGGGGTTTTTCCTTGCTTCGAGCTGTAACATTAGGAGCCCTCGACTTGCTCGTGAGGTGTAGTACACACTGGGTCTTCCCAGCAAAAGGCAGAGTGCTGCATCTTCTTCTTCTGGGGTAGAGTTTGCCTCTGAAAGACAAGGTCTGAAATCACTCGGGTTTAGAAAAAGTAGGAAGATTGTGCTGGTTTCCTTTTTTTTTTTTTAATTAAGATTTAGTTGATTCTGGTGCAGACACTGGAGGTTTTGCCCTCTTATCTTTCCAAATCGCCTGTCCCAGTCCAAAGTAGACCAGGGGTTGTCTGATTCTCTTAAAAAAAACTTCTTTTCTGACCTATCTCCTTGAGGTTTGGTTTTGAGGCGGCCAGTGTTGCCAGGCTGGATGTGTGTAGGATAGAAGACACTAAACCTCAACACTGCCTCGGCTGGAGCTTTTTTCCCCTGCCCTTATCACCACCAATGTACTGGGAAGCCTGGGACAAACCACACGATTGTTCTGTGGTATTTTTCCCCTCGGTGAAATGGGGTTAGCAAAGCTCGTGTACCTGCCTTCTACAGAGTATAAATGAAATGCTCTGTCAGTCCTTATTTATCCTCTGTGCTAGGGGAGGGTTTCTACATATCATGTCTCTCGTAATCAAGTTGTTGGTTGCCAGACAGAAATGTGATTTCTGGAAGGTTGTGTGTTTGACTTTCAGGCTTTTTTATCTTGGCTAGAATACTTACAGTTTTCATTTCCTAGAACTGTGTGTCCAGCTTAATTCCTTTTACCTGCTACAACTTCTGTTTCCTGAAGCAACTGCTCAACAAACAGAACCTCTTCCCTCTTCTGAAATACTAGAAACTGGTTTTAGGGGAAGCATGAGAATCAAATATTCTGTTGTATAGCTGTGCTTACTGTTCTCGTAAGCTTGGTACCTTCATATGGTTCATATGTTTGGGGTTTTTTTCCTGTGATCTTATTTGAGAACACTGGTTACATTACAGAAGTATTACATGAGACTCTGTTAAGGGTTTTATATGAAGACCATATTAAAAAACCCAGCAACTTTCCTTCAGACAGCAACTCATGTCTAAAATCAGGCTAAATAGTGCAGTGGTTTGTTTCAGCTATTGGTTCATATGCAACTTTTCCACCATTTTTTTTATTCCTACTCTTTTCAAAGGAACACTACCAACTTGGAAATCCAGTTTTTACCCTATGAATCTGAATCTGTGATCTCTGGAATTAAAATATTAGAGAAGAAAGATGCCCTTTCCAGTTTTGACTCTGTGTATTTGAAATTCTTTGTCGAGTCAGTTGGATTTTTTTTTTTTTGAATTGCAACTCCTGTGTGATGGATTGCTCTGGGGAAAAGCTCATCAGCATGCCATTGCCCAATTCCTGCCAAGAATGTTTGAAACTCTGTAAGTAGCAGCAGTAGCAGAGCAGAATCCAGAGGCAGGCAAGTGTAACTGTGGGGGGGCATGAAAAAAGATAAGCTTGTCAGCATTTAGCATGGCTGTTCTGGCTACTTGCTTTTTCTTCTGGAAGAGTCTTTAAACCGTTAGCACAGATGCAAAATAATGTCTCCCCTTTTGTTCTGGGGGAAAAAAATAATGGAAATATTTCTGTTGGAGAAGTCCTGCAAAAGTTTTTCTGCCGTGTGCTGGTTTCAAGAAGCTGAGCTGTGAGTTCCTCCGGAGGTTGTACATGTGGGGGATGTCTGTTAGAGCCATAAATCTCCAGCTAGGAGTGAATGACAGGTGGGATTGGAGGGGAAAGAAAAGTTTTCTTTGGCACGCTGGACCAAAACTGTCATGCATTCTGTCTGGGTCCCTGCTGCCTGCCTGTTCCTGGAGGACAGGAGAGGAGTTGGAGCCTGTTGGGGCTTTTAGTGGCTGAAAAAAGAGCTGGTCACCTGAGGAGAGTCCATGTGTACTTTTTGTGGGCTCAGGAAGACCTTGCTGTGCTTATAAATCAATTCCAGTAACACTCCAGTTATAAATTTAATGCCATCTCTGCTGCATTGAGTGAAGGCTTATCATTTTCAAGGCTGAAATTCTGCAGAAACTCAGGTTTTGGGCAATCTTGTTTCACCCTGCTCCGCAGAGGAGGAACATGAGGTCCCAAGTTCTTACATTGACTATTTTTCATCAGGAGCAGCAGAGGTGCTGGTGTGGGAACTTGCCACGGTGAGGCCCCAGGCCTGGGACAGGGCAGAGGGTGGAATTATAGGTCTTCTGAGTCTCCTCCTGTGCTGTAAGTGAGACCTTTTTTCCTCCCTAGTATATGGTTTTAGCTAAATCTATTGTTAAGACCCTTCTAATGGAGTTCTGAGCCTAAAGAAGCAGTGCCCAGGCCTGCCCTCACAGGCTCGTGGAAGGAAAGAAGCAGAGCTGGAACAGGAGGAGCTGCTTCTCTCAGGACTGAGCTCATGTACATATTTTACCAGTTCCTGTAGTGTCTTAATCAGATGATAATAGGTATTAGCATATGGATGAGGGAGGGGTTCCCATTTCTTACTCTTCTTCTGTGCACCTGCACTCCCAGTGTTATAAACTCAGCAGTTCAGTCTTGCAGCTTGAGCATTTTTGAGGGTTTTTCTGACTACATGGAGAAGAGGATTTTCAGGTTTGCCAGTGTTCTTTCTGGAGTGTTTCTGAATTGAAGTGACAGCCCAGTAAGTATTTACACATTGTGGGCCTGAGCTTTCTGTGGTGACGTGGAAGGGATGCTACATAAGGGTAGGCAAATGGAATAAAAGCTACTTCAGAATTTCTCAGAAATATTTTTCTTTTGCTTTATATGTTCAGAGTAAAATGATAACTATAGCTGGAATCTAATTCCCATTCATGTTCTTTATTTTTGGGGTGAGAAAAAGGGGACAAAAACAGGTAGGAGCAAATAAAGAAGAGGATTGGTTCATTCTGTAAATACAGTAAAGACATTTCTTTAAGGGGGGGGTGTGAGAGAGTGGAGATAGGGCTGGTATGTGTTAATTCCTATGAAATTCCTGTGGAAAATCAGTTTGTGTAAATAACTCTGAAGAAGCTGCTGCTCCATCACAGTTATTGGCATTTCATGGATAACCAGCGTGTCGTTATTTCCTTAGGTTAGCCATGGTAATTAAACTCTTTCAAGGACAAATTCAATTGCTGCTAACTTTTTCTTGTCTTTTTTTTTTTTTCCTATCCTTTTTAAAACTTGACTAACTTCCTCCTTCTCCTGGATAATTAATATTACACCCCAAACTGTGCCAAGAACCCGGGGAGTAGTTTTGAGAGCAGGCGTGGGGGACCCCGGGGCTGCCAGAATCCCCCTGCGTGGGGCAGACCCCGGCTGCTCGCTCCTGCCAGGGCCTCACCTTGGCTTTTGTGGGTGCATTTGGCCGTGTGGTGACCCAGAGGGCACCGAGGAACACGGCTGTGGTTTTGGTAGGGTGTGATAGTGATGTTCTGGATGTGACTGGGAGGAGAGAGTGTTTCGGTGGTCACCGATGTCAAGCCTAAGGTTGGCTGTGACTTCCCGTCCTGAGGGATTCTGTGACTCTTCTCAAAGAGAAATTCTTCAAGTTCAGAGGACTCTGGAATTTCCCCCGGGGGAGAATTACTCGGGTTAAACAAGTACTTTCTCCCCTCCACTCACTTGTGAAATTTCATTCAGGTTTGACTAAGAGAAACCCTGAAAATTACCATTTCCCTTCTGATGTCAGCACCGTGCTGGCACCCTGCCTGTGAATAACTGAAGAGGAATGTTTCAAACCCTGAGCTCGGGCCACAGCTGGAGCTACACCTCCAGCTGCCGTGGTGGGAGAGCTGCTCTGCCTGGCCAGGGCTGGGCTCTGGGACACACTCACACTGCTCCTTAACACCACCAGCTCTGATTAGTGACCGTGGGTTTGTCCTTTCCTACCACTACTAGTGCCCAACGTGGTAGCTTCAGCAGCGTAGCTATGATCTGAGAAACACAAGGTGCAGAAGAAGGGGGAGCACCTGCTCTGAAAATGCCCATTCTGGTTTGGGTTTGCAGCACTGAATTTCATCTTTTTGGGGAGGAGGATGTGAAGAGTAGCCTGTGCTGCCTGCAAAACCTTGCTGTCAGTTCATTGCCTGCGTTGGCTTTGTAGGTGACTCTATTTTTCTTGTTGAACAGAGGTCTGGCCCTGAATTGGAAAGGTCATGCAGCCTGCTGTCCTGCTTCAGGGCAGGATCAGCCATAGCCAAGGAGAGGGCAGCAGTGGATGCAGTGGAGCTGCCTCAGTTTCAGTGCTCTGATACCCTTAGCATTGAACACTAGGAAAAATATTCCAACTTGGATCCTCTGAACTGTATCTTGTTGCCCTGGTCTCTCTAGGTGTGGAGAACAGAGGCTAAAGTGTATGGTAACCTCCTTTTGAATGTGTGGCTTTCTGCCTGGCCCCTATTTCCTCGAGATAAGCTTGCTAGTTAAATTGCAAAATGTCTCCCTTCCAGAGGACTGGAATTGGAAGGATTGCCTTGGAGGGACTGGACTGTCCTGCTTTGCCACCTGAACTTCTTCCAGGGTCCCAGAGCTGACCAGGCTCACTCTGTACCTCTCCGTGTGGGATCCTTCCTGTAGCCTTGCTTGGAGTTTTGTACTTCATAACAGTCTGATGATGGATTTAAAGTCCAAATGACAGCAGGACTATGCACCCTGTGCAAGCTGAGGAGGAGAATCTGGTGTTCATTAACCGTATGTAAATAATTAACCCAGTGCCAGACTGGAGGTGGTCTTCCCTCAGACATACTCCTCGTGAAATGGTTTGAAGTTCCTGCTGCTGTGCAGAAGATATGTTGAAACCATGAAAGTGCTGGAATTGGTTAAAACTTAAGGGTTTTTTTTTGTCTTTCAGTGAAGTCTCTCTGCCTTTGGCAGTGGCATGGCTAATCAAGGGGAGGGTTTCCCATTCAAGGCCAGTTTACTGATCATGATCACGCGTTCCCAGACACTGTTTTTTGTTGTGCTGTGCCTGCACGTGTCGTTTTGGTGGTCTGAGGAGAACTGGAGCCCTGCCCTTCAGGCTGGGATAACTCCTGTCTGCGGGAGGACTTGTTTTCTTATTAAAAAGAAAAACCAAAACAACCCAACAAAAACCCTCATTTGCTTAGTGCTGCGTGGGGGGCTTGTGGCAATTGTAGTGCTTCAGATGCCCTGGAAAGGATTCCAGGCAGCTGCTGCATATAATAGATTTGAACATTTGTTGTTATAAAATTGTGTGTGGATAATTGGACAGTATTGTGATAGGAAGCATTTAAGTATCAAAGTATCTCCTAGTCTTTCAGTTCATACACCAGTGAGGCTGATGTGAGCAGCTCTCCATGCCACAGAAGCCTTTTCTTCCCTCTGCACCCTGCAGCTGGGTGCCTGGGAAACCTTCAGAGTAGGTGCTCAAAGCCATACCCCTCAAAATCAGAGCTGGTTCTAGAACTACTGGATCATACTTTCTCTCTGGACATGGGGTTATGCTGGGAACAGGGTTTTTTTGGTTTTATGAAAAATCATCTTGATGGAGGTGTCATTTCAGGTTGTTTGCAGGTAGAACCTGGCTGCCCTGAAACAGGGCATGTTAGTGGGGAAGGGATTTTTTGCTAATCCTGGAGGAGGGTTCATGATAGAAAAGGTATAAAAAGCAACACTCTGATTCAGCTCATGCTGTGGAGGAGAAGGAAGATGCCTCGTTATCCACTCTCCACTCTTAGGTGTGCAGGAGACAGACAGACCTACCCCAACTCATCCTACCTGCCTGTACTTCAGAGACCTTTCTAAAGTGCCTTCTCTGGCCTTCCTCTTTGGTTCCCAAGGCATGGCAGTGTTGCAAAAGCTTGTTTCCATGTTAATTGTGATTGATTACCTTGCAATCGAGGACAAGATTTCCTTTGAAAAGCTATAGGCTGATTTGGTGTCAGGAATTAAAATCAGATGAAGTGATTAGTGTTCTGTGAAACATCCCAGAGCAACTGAGTGCTCCTCAGCTTTCAGCTATGTTTTGGCCCTTAAACCTCCCCTCCCTTCTCCTTCTGTGGAGCAGGGTCCTAAATCTGTTGTCCACACATTCAGGTGAATCACTTTTTAGGCTTATTTTATCAGGAGATCGTGGTAGGACTCGCTGCTGAGCTTCAGAGGGCAGATTTATTGGCTTGAGTGGTGAACGCAGAGTGTGTGGCAAGTGTGTTGTGTGAAGGCAGTGGTGATGCATGTACTGCATGGGGAAGGTGTGTTAAGGTTGCCTTTAAATCGGATCACTCTGTAAATGGCAATAAACTGTTCAGAATTGTCACTGCTGTCAAGGTACAGTCATGTCTCATCTTCCTTTTCTCACACGAGTTGTCTTACAGCTTCTTGTTATACCTGTTCCTGAAACCAGCGAAGACTTTGCAGCGTTGGCTGTTCCTCCTCCCCCCGTGGCATTGGCACAGTTAGGAATTTTTTTGTATCTTCTCACCAGCTGCCAGCACACACTCCTTTTAACTTGCTAAGCAACTCCCCACGTTGTTCATTTTGCTTTAAAAGAGAGCTGGATTTTTCTGGTTGTAGGTGAAATAAAAGCCCAAGGACAGAAGCGAGCATGGGGCAGTTGACCCACGCTTCAAAAATGACTATAACCAACAGCTGGTGGGCTTCAGTTTTTAATAATTATTTAAAATAACCTTGGTCACTGTGTTCCTTGGGACTCCTCTTGGGCTTGCCAAGGATAACGAACCTGGATCATGACAGTGTTGGCTTGATGAGGGCTCTAGTAGTGTGTCTTCTGCTCTCTGGGAGCTGGCTTGGCTACAGCTCTGAGTTTCTTGCCTACGTAGTCTTCTCATCTCCCCCAGCCTCCTCTCCTTACCAACGCAGGCACGACAGCAGCTCTGCTCTCTGGATGCAAATAGATGGGTTGGGTATAAATACTGGAGAGTGGCTGTTGCTTGCTACAGAGTTACCGGGTGCATCCCCGGTAAATGCAGATGGTAACTTGTCATTACTGCAGTTTTAAATATTTTTGGTTCTGTGGAACTGAAGTGGTGTCTTGAAGGCTGAATTTTAAGGCTAAAATAAGAGAAAGCTCAATAAAATCCACAAAAATAGCCTCCTGAGTTTGTCAGCTGCTGTAATGAGAAGGGAAATAACTTTTCTTCTTCCTATTAGCAAGACGAAGCTTTGTTACCTTGTGTCGTGTTGGGTCCCTCCTGTAAATCACTGTGGCAGGGTCAGGAGGGGTAGACCAGGGTTTAAGGAGGGTTGAGTTGCTTCCTGGTGAGGTGACTCTGGGGCTAACCCTGGTGCAATACAGAAGGTGCTGTGAAGGTCAGTGCTACCCTGTAACCGAGCTATGTTGGAGATCCTCTTGAAGTAATTAGCAGATCATTACCCCACAGTGCTCCTGGCTGGGTTAATTTGGGGTGCCTTTGGGCAGTGACAGCTGCCTGACCCCTGTTACCCCACCACAAAGCAGAGGGGATGCCCACCACTGACATCTGAGTTTTACAGGGTCTGGGAGGCGAGAGGGTTGGGGCACTGAGTTTTGTGTTAACTTAGCCTGAGATTGCTCCTCTCCTCCACAGAGCCATTCCAAGCCTCAGTTTTCTTGGATTATTTTGATCTTGCTTTATCTTTTATTATACATGCTTTTAAATAATATCAGTTATTCTGCAGAAGCAAGGGAGGGCCTGTGAGATCCTGAAATGTGGCTTGGAGGAGCTGCAGGCCCTGACACACAGCTCTTATTAAAGCAGGCAGCTGCTCTGGACAAGATGGAGCTCTGCATGCTGAGATGAGGTAGCATCCAGTGACTGTACCTTGCTCTTGGGACGAGCGTGGCCTCGTCCTCCTCCATCTCACTGCTGTGTGCAGTAGGAGAGTTGGGACTGCTGGAGACCTGTTGTGTTTACAGCCCTGACCTATCTGGAGACGTGTCTCAGTTGCGCCCTGACCAACCCCGCGTGGTAAGAGGTCACAGGAATTTGTCTATCCAGTTGGGTCTGTTCAGCCACTGTTTATTCTGGTGCAAAACGAGACAAATTTGCAAAGTGATGAGATATTCAAATACAGATGGAGCTTTCAGACAGACACAAGTGGGTAGAAACCTGCAGTGCTGCATTTTATGGATGAAGAGCTAGAGAGAAATTGTTTTTACAAAGCTAGAAGGCTCTGTTGGAGGTGCCTTATCAGCTCTTGAGTGTGCACCAGGACCCATCGGATTTCTGTGCAGAAAGGGCTTTTAATGAATTGATAAAACTAACTCTGTTCTGCAAAGTAGACTCTAGTGAGCCTCTTGCAGTGGCCCTTCCTTCAGGCCTGAAGTTTTGGAAACCGTCCACCGCGTTCAGCGGCAAAAGACATCTGTCCATGAGATCAGGAATGCTCGTTTGAAAGGAAAGGGGGGTTATGGAGAATTAGCTGGATGACTGAAATTTGCCACAGGTCGCAGTTGTCTGAATGTATTTATGGGGCTTCTGGAGCCTTTTCAGGTTTTCAATGGTGCTTAGTGCAAATATTTTGCATCTTGCGAGCGATCTGGAACAGCTGCTCTCGTACTGATTGAAACTAGATCACTTGAGTAGGGGTGACACTGTGTAATTTTGCTCTCCCATCGTAGCCCTTCCTCCTGTTGCCTTTTTTTTATATGGTTTGCTCTTGGCCCAGTCCCATTTCATGTGGTACAACATGAGCTTGCTTGCTCCTTCTAGTGTGTAAGTAAGGCCTGGAACGAAAACGCTGTAATGAGACACTTAACTGTCTTTTTGTTGACTTGCCTCCAGTTCATTAGAGCAGATGTAGGAGGTTGGCTAAACTTAAAGCCTGACTTAATATTCAGGAAGGAAGTTTCTTTCCATCTTAAAAGGAACGCCACCTCATTACAAGTATCACGTGGTCCTTGAGATCATCTCCCACGGAGCCAGGGTGAAGTTTTCTTTACATCTTAGTATTGCTTAGAATTTTGGGAGGAGCCTGCAGCTTTGGAAATCTTGGAGGGAGTTGGTTGACTAGGGAGTTGAAGTCTGAGGGTGAGGGGGATAGCTAGCTAGTTAACTAATTATATTGATAAAAGGAAATTATAGTTTCGTTTTTAAATGTAAGTTGAAGTTATTGGAGGTGCTGGAGATCACACTGCCCATCTAAACTGCAAACTGAGTAATCTCACTGTCGACAACCTGTGAAATGTCTGAAAACTTCACTAGTCTCCAGCTATTGCAGGAGAGTCATAATGCTTTGTGAATTTTGTCTGCCTTTAATTCAGTGTTTTTGAGAATCTCCTGCTGTATTTAACTAGGGAAGCAGCTGCCAGCTCCTGCTTCCAGATCAGTGTCTGTTTGATAACGAAGGAGCTGCTCACCCAGCCAAGTCTGCTGGGCTGGGCTGTCAGATAGGGACAACGTGTGTTGTTCAGCCTGCCCCCAGGAGTCACCTAGGCTTGGGCTCTTCCCTGCCCCTCAGAGACTGTGCAAAGGCTGATTGGGGACAACGAGGATGTTCAGCCATGTCATCCGTGTCCTGCTGGCAAAAGAGAGATGGCGGCTTGGGCTCTTCCCTGCCCCTCAGGGACCGTGCAAAGGCTGTCTGGAAACAAGGAGGATGTTCAGCCACGTCGCCCGTGTCCTGCTGGCAAAAGAGAGATGGAGGGAGAGGGAAATGAATCCTCTGGTCGTTGCCTGGTTTTCAGGTGGTGGGGGATCCCCTGTGCTGTTCCACAAGGACGTACCCCCAGCTTGGGGACAGGAGAGGTGTCCGTGAGGAACCTGCTGTTGTGTGGCTGGTGTACCTCAGGAGGACAAGGGTGCTGTGTGAGCCTGGCTGGGGGGGAGGTTGGACTTGGGCTACCTTTGCATGACAGCAAAGCAGAGTTTGCCCCTTCTCCTTGGTCAGCACACCTCAGTGTCTGGTTACAACCTAAATCTTGCTTGTGTCTTTTTGTACCACAGCTTTTCACAAGCCCAGAAAAAAATACCCTCTTAACATGAGCTTGCATTTGCCTTTGAGTAGGTCCTGAAGATTTCTGAATACCAGTTGTGTGTCATCTGTAGATAGATAGTGGTTGAAATATGGTATCAAGGGTCCTGAGAGATACCTAAATAATGTGGTGTGATAAGCAGTGGCCGTGTGTCAGAGAGAACAACTGACTGAGGAAAGGAACTCTAATCCAGAGCCTCGATAAGCTGGATTTGTTGAATTTGTTAAGGAGGGCTTAAAGTCAGGCTGGGAAGGAAAGATGAGATCAACAAATGCATCTTGTTTAAAACACAGGCAGGCTTGGCACCTTCCTGCCCTCCACCTTTCAAAAGTAATAATAATAAAAAAGGAATAAGCCCAGATCCCTGCTTGTACTTCAGCATGAAAGCTTGAACCCTGCTGGGTTCTTTCCAGTGTGGGTTTGAGATGGGGTTCTCATTTCCCTTCCCCACCAAATCTGTCTTCTGATTGACTTCCTTCATGAATAAAATGTTCCATAATTATACATCCTGTAAGCAAACTCTGGTCAGTTTTAATCAATTTGAAGAGTATTAGTAAGAGTGGTGCTTGGGAAAGTCCTCCGAGATGTGTGGACTGGCCTCTTGCTGAGAAATGTTAATAGGGTAATTACTGAATTGTGTTTAGCCAGGGAGATAGAGTTCACAGTATAGCTGCTGGGAGAAAACTTACTCATCTTTTTTTCCACTGGTAAAATTTAGTGTCCTGGATTTACAAAAAATCTCCCCAAAGGAACTGGTGTAATAAAACTATAATCAAGGAGAGGAGCAACATTTAACAGGGCTGATTTTAAGTTTACAGGAGCTCCATGTAACTCTTGTTTAGAAGCAGGTGATGAAGTAATGATAAAATGTCCTGTTTTCTGCATAGCATTAGTTTATTCTGGGGTCTGTGTGTTAGCAGAAGATTAGAGGAATAGAAAGTGTCTTTGGTCAAACTCTGACCTACTGGAAAAAGTAGAAAAATCAGGCTCCCTCCAGTTGCAGAAGTGAAACTATTGAGCAGAGGTCAGTTATCTGAACACTTTAGCAAGTGATAATTTAATCTGCATTGGCCATTGATAATGAGATGATAATGACACATGGCTTTTCAGTCATATATTCAAATCCAGCTGAGATTCCAGGATTTATGAGGGTGAGATGGAGAGGTTTATTGTTCTGGAGCTTATGTAAAAATTGATTTGTTCTGCAAGTTGCTGAAAGGTGGGTGTTTGTAGGCCTGAAACCAGTCGTGTACAACATTCCAAGTGTCAGGTTTTGGTACCCTGAGCTTATGGGTGTGAGGTAGAGCACCCAGTGTGCTTCCTTACTGGGGTGCTGGTTTAGCAAAGCAAGAGTAACTGGTGGGTACTGAGCACTGCTGGCACAAGCTTGGCCTGCTCTCCTGCCTGTGCTGAGGGAATGAGGGAAGTTGGTGATTTCTCAAGTTTAGAAAAGAGGGTTAAAAAAAGGAAGTGCACATTTCTGCGATAACCTTCTTGGTAAAACTCACTTGTTGAAAATGTAGTGGTGAGACACTGGATACACATCAGTGTAATGTTTACCACAAGGTTTTCGAGGTGTTTTTGTCTTCTGGGCACATCTTCATCTATTACAGGAGGAGCTTTCTTTTTATCTTCACTTTAATTTCCCCTCAGCCTCTTCCGTCTCTCTTTGAAAGCAGACCACCAGAGGAAGAGAGGCAGTGAAGTGTGACCTGGTGTGCTGGCCCTTCAGAAGGCTATAAAAGGCAGGGAGTTCAGGCTGGGCTATTGACCTTAGCACAGCCAGTTGCACCTTAAATAGATCAGATGAAAGAGTTCCTCCCTGGAAGACGAACCATGTTTGCTCGTGAATGAGGACAGTTGTTAGTTTGTGCTCATTGCTCAGCTGGAAGTCCCTAGACTGGTTACAGAGGAACTGGAGTCACTCGTGCATGGAGTTTCGGGAGATATGGGACAGGGGTGGAAGTGTCTGAAGTGCAGACTTGAGGCATGAGAGCAGCCTGTGGCTGAGAGTAGGGTTTGCTGAAGCATTCTGTGTTGCCTCTCCTTGTGTTCCATTCTCCCAGTTCCGTGTCCTTGGTGAGGTTCTGGTGTGGCCGTGGTTGGGTGGTGCTGCAGGGCAGTAACTGCCTGCTTGCCTCAGTCTTCCAGCTGTTATGGATTCTCATGGTACAACTGGTTTTGGTGGGCATGGAAGGCTTTGTGCCAGCTCCCATGCATCATGTTTGCTCACAAGTACCTGTGCTCTGTGTGCAGGTGCCATCACACCTATTACAGCTTAGCACTGGTGAGTACATGGAACATTGGGTTTGTCTTGACCAAGGCCTTGATGCCACAGCAGCATAACTCTCATAGTGCTCTTTAAACTTGAGAATATGGCAGAGGTTTAGTCTCAGGGGAGGGTTTGCAGGTGGGAGGTCTAAGCCCTCATCCCTGGAGGCAGTGTGGATGTGGCGTGTTGGCTGTTGGGACCTCCAAGACCTGGCCCAGTTGTGATGTCTCACAGCAGGCTCTGAGCTCTTGGTAGCTCCAGAGCATGTGGAACATACTAGAAATGGCAAAGGTCAGGGCAGCCTCTCCACTTGGGTTAGGGTTGCCTTTAGGAAACAATAATGCTCAGCTGATAGAGAACCTCTTGGCAGCCCTGCAGTCAAGACTAAATATTTTTCCCAAGGGCTTTTCCATTTGCCATGACTCTCAGGTGGATGTTCCCCTGCCTGCCTTGGCAGGGCTGGTGCTTCTCAGCAGAGTGGAAGGCCCTGGAGAACGGGCAGGAAATGCTGCTGGTGTTGAACCCAGCTCGTCTTCATGAGCTGCTGTAGGTGTTACCAGCCTGTTAAACTGCTGCTGCTTCATACAGCTCGTTGATTTTGATGGAAACAGCACAGAAAGGTTGGGGGAGCATGGGTGGGTTTATTCTCTTGCCTTGTTTCAGTGATTAAATCCAATGTGACCGTGATCCAAGCTGACTAATTCTTAGGGAAGGTGACTCCCCTTTCCCAACACTGTCCATCACTAGCAGAATTTTATAGCCAACATGGCAACCTGCTTTGTAACTTCACTGGCTGCAGACTCCTTGCCCTTGCCTTTGGGTAACGAGGGGTTGGAGACCTGAGGAAGGAGCATGCTCTTCTGCCAAGACCTAGTTTCTTCACTTCAGTAAGCCCCCATCCGGCCTGAGCCTCGGGGTG
>NW_008582029.1:0-3481 GCF_000691845.1 Merops nubicus
CCCCCCCAAAACCAGTACACTTGCTCTCAGAATGACTATCATTGTAAAGTGTAGTCTTTATTTCCATTTAATGCTGATTTTCTGTAACCAAAGACATACTTTGTCAGGGACAAAAGGAAATGGCACTAAGAAAAAAGATCAGACTTTTTATTTTTTTTTTCCACAGGATCCTTTATTTCTCACAGAAACGTTATTAAATATTGAGGAACACAGCTAAACAATATTTAGCTCTATTTCTGTCAAGAAAGGCTACAGACAGTAATTACCACTAATAATCTCTACAAAGCTTTATTACCAGTGCAAATATATGACTATAGAGGAATGCTGCAGCAAGGTCAACTCATCACACGGCTGAGAGGGAAAGATGGTTGTCAATTTTAATCACAGTGAAGACCATACAGCCTTCAGAAATGGTAGCAATACCAGTTTGTCTAAATCTTGCATAAAAATGTGCTATTGGATGGGTTTTGTTTTTATGAGACATGGATCCATTTATAGCTTTGAGCCTGAATTCTGGGTGTGGTAACTTGCCTTGATGACACATCTGTTTATTAATCATCAGTATTTATAGAAGTGTGTTTCACCTCTGCTCTTCAGCTGATAGTTTGTTCCAGTAAATTCTAGTGATGCTACATGAGCAACAAAATAAAGTCCTGTGTGTAGTAAGTATTTTTTTCCTTTTCCTCTTAATTAACAGGTTCCTATGAATACAAATACATAACAGAATGTTTTCCAGTCAGCTCAAAAAAGTGCTTTGAGACAGATTGTTGAGATAAAATCTGGCATAGTTTTGATAAAATCAGCAATTTTCACAGTTAATTTTGACTCATGTTCCTTTTTTTAATTTTCTGCCTGCGCTGCTCTACCTTCTTTAATTTTTGATAGTCTGGGTTTATGGTTTTTTTTGGGAAGATTATTGAAAAATTTTAGGAGTTTTTTGTTTTTGATTTAAGCAATTTTCGGTATTTATACCTGAGAAAAAGAGTGCTCAGGTAATCTATTTTGACAAGAAAACAATGTGGGTTTTTGTCATAAAAGTTTAATGTTATTTGCAAAATCAACATTCTCAGTAATTTGCTACTTATATTTCTTAAATGACCTTGTGAAACATCTGTAATAAGGTAATAAATTACAATTTTCTCTTTCTAATCATAACTAGAAATCTTCTAATTTAGTTTTAATGAAGAAGATGTAGAAAATAGAACTAGAACTTGTTGTTTTTTTGTTTGTTTTTTTTTTTAATTATTGAGCTCAGGACTTTTCTGTGTGGTGTTTCAACAATCTACAGAGAAAAGTTTTTATATTAATGTAGACATCGTTAAGAATTTCCTGCTTCCCCATCTTTATATCTTTCTGCTCTTAAAACTGGTTATTATGGTTAAAGTCCTTTCTTGAAAAAAAAATTGGCTGCAAGAAACTTAATAATGATTTCAAGAATACTTATTCTGGGGGGGGAGGTGCCTTTTTTATTTATTTTTTTTTTAAATTAAACTTTTTATCCCCACTTTTCAACACAGTTACATCTTGTTATATGGAGCTACATCTTCGTCTTTTTGTTGGTCAAAATGTTAGGTAAAATGCTTACAGATTGTTCTTAACTTTGACTTCACAGTGTTACAAACTACTTATATATTGTTATCATGTAGTGTATATACTGCATAGTGTTGCTAACACTATTTTGGTATGCTTCTATTTGGGCTCAAGACAAGCCAGCATTAAGCCCTGATTAGTGCATTCCTATTTTATGGATGTTACAGGCCTCTACTTTAACTAATATACATTCCTGAAGAAGTAGTCATGGTGTTTAAAATTTATATACGATCTAAATAATCATAACAAAACTTTACCTCCATCTTGCAGTTTTGCAATACCCATTCTAAAGTCAAACAATTTTTTAAGGAGTAGCAAAGAGCATGAATGTGATAACAACATTTCCCCATTACAACAACTGAATTTCATCTTTCATCTCTCTGTAACTGTGCAGCTGCAAGTCACTGTATTTCATAAAAACTAGGGGACTGGAGTAAAGCAGAGTTTGGAGATGATACACTGATTTTTATGTATCAGGACCAACCAGGAAAGAACAAGTTTGGAAAAATGAGGCTAAAAGGGGCAGATTACATAGTAGCAGAAGCTGGTCACTATATTTGTCAAACTAAGTGGTGGTGTGATCACCACAGTCTGCCCTACATTCATACTAAATCCCATTCATGTATTCTATGCAAATTCACTCCCTATTTTGAACCTCTGTGTGTGAACATCATGTTGGACAAGTCTGTAAGCAGGACAAGAGCTCTGGCTGCCATTTACTGGGAAATGTGATGCTCTGTATGTGCATTTGTGTGAAACTAGCAGGGAACTTCGGTCTGATGATCTTCATGTATTTGAAATAAAGATCGCAAAAGGTAATGAGAGAAAAAAGATGATGAAGAAAAACTTAATTACAGTTCAGTAGAAAACAAGTATTTTCCTTTGAAATCCTATGATTTTTTACTCAGAAAATGCCTGGCTGAGTCTCCATTCTGAACAGTCCTCTACTCTACAAAATAAATAAATTACTCACAAAGATTTAAATAGCTTCCAGTGGCTATGTGTCTTTTGTTGACTAGGAAAATGCATTTTGATGTAATCATATCTGGACCATTTCCATAAATAAAGACTCAATGGAGTATTGATAATACTGAAGTTAACTGCAATTTCTATTGACTCCGTCTGTGTTAGAATTTTCTTTCAGGTCTCCTCGCATCAGAAAATAATTGTTCTAATTTTCCTATTCAAAAGGGCTCAAATGTTTATGTGAAAGTCTAGTCGAAGAGGTAAGAATTTATATGAGAAAGGAATCTGTTGTTTCTGCATCAACCAATTGTGTAAAATCTTTGTATTTATACAGAATTACAGATGGGTTGAGGTTGGAAGGGACTTCTGGAAGTCACCTGGACCAACACCACGATATTCAAGCAGGGCCACCTAGAGTTGCCCAGGACCAGATGGCTTTTGAACATCTACAAAGATGCATACTCCATAACCTCCCTGGGCAACTTGTGCCAGTGCTCAGTCACCCTCACAGTTAAAAAGTGTTTCCTGGAGTTCCTTACTGTGAGGACAGCTAAGTCCTAGAACAGGGTGAACTCAGGGGTTTTAATTTTTATATATATATTATAGATGTAGAAATTATTATATATATAAAAGTTGTAAAGATTATATATATATTATAGAAGTCCAGGTTATAACTTAAATATAAAAGCTGCAGATGAGTCATACCAATGCATAATTTTTAAAAATGCCTTTTTAAAAAATTATATGCACCTGTAGTATGTTCAAAAATAAATTCTGCTTGCAGTATTCACATCAGTACTGAGATTTTATGGACTAAAAAATACACCCTCACACAGTGTTTTCTTTTTAGAAGTCTTCTCTAAATGACGGTAAATTTTACCACTAATGATACAACATAAACACACTGATTTTTTTTTTTTTTTTT